>NC_079509.1:56694904-56893431 GCF_030052815.1 Hevea brasiliensis | reverse complement strand
ATGGCAAAATTTAAATGGTAAGTAATTAAATTGATTAGAAATCAAATATGATAAAAGGCGATTCCCGTGGGAGTTCTGGATTTCATATTCGAGCTATTTTGGGATTTTAAATTGATTATCCAATCTGTAACTACTTGTTTTAGCGGGAGATTAATTCCCAAATCTTTGAATACCTTTTGAGGAGACAAAGCTATTTTAATCAATCTTAACTTACTTTTCGTGGAGTTAGAGTTAATTAAGAATCATTAGGTTCTTTAATTAATCATGAACTTCTTAATCCTTGGGGTCTATTTTCTAGATCTAAGCACTAAGTCCAATTTCTGATTTCTATCTATCACAAGGCCTTCTCTCTCTTCGGGTGTCTCAACCATGGATTGCCAAACATCACTTAATGGGATCCTGCCACAAGATGTCATTACACAATGCAGCAACAAATAAAACTCATTAAGACCACAAAATATGGATTACCAAATCAAAATCTACAAAATATCTCAAATATTACAACCCTTTACTCCGTAATCAAGATAAAACTACTCACTCACCCAGCAATGCTTACAAGCATATTCGAGTTTAAATGGAAATAAAGCTTTAATTTACCAGCTAAGAAATAAAAAAGCTCGAAAACACTAGAAATGCGTGGAAAAAATGTAAGAAAAGAAATAAATCTCCCAAATCTTGTTGAAAATGGTGTGGAAAATGATTGTGACTCTTCACCTGCTGCCTTCTCCTCTCCTTTTCTTCCTTTCCTTCTTGCCTTCCTCTCTAAAATGGGAAAATGAGGCTATTTATAGCATTTTCATATGGAGCCTCCTAAAATGGTAGGTTTTAGGAGGGATTTTCATGGAATCTTCTCACAAATTTCATTAATGAAATCTTGTGGCATCAAGATAAGTGGATCAGATAAGTGTGCAGCACCCCTTTATGCAAGGCAATAAGCCGTTCACTTATGCGAAATCCGCATGACTTAAGAGATAGGTTGTGCATAATTCCGTGAGATTGCATAAGGAGGCATGAATCGCATAAGCTATGCACTCCCTTATGCACAATGGTGTGTGTTGGAATGTTGTTTCTTTCTCTTATGCAGATCTCTGCATAGCTTATGCGCAGTTATGCGCAATTTGGATCAATGCATATTTCAAATTGAAAACTTGTTTTTGATGACATCTTGGTCGTAGGTCTTACTCCCTCAATGGCAAAATTTCTCTTCATTCCTTCAAAAACACCATTTTTCCTACACAGCAAAATAGCAAGCAAAATTGCAAATTAATCCAAAATTGACAATTATGAAAACTAACTAAATAACTAATGAAATTAGCTAAAAATGACTAATAATCAAATAAAATGATCTGCATGAAATTAGACCTAAATGACTATGCAAAATGTATGCATCAAGTAATTCCCTAAGCTCAAGCTGTTTGGCTTGTCCTCAAGCAAACTTTAAAATGTGATGCAAAAATTTTTAGGGAAATGCCTTATCCAAAGAGCTATGAAAATCACCTATTAAAGTAACTTAACACACCTTTAGCCATCTTACACCACAGCAATCCATATACCCATCCTTCAAAATGCAAAGAATCTAATGCTTATCCAAGCTTTCACCATTAGCTTAACTGTCAAGTCAATTATTATCATCCAAAATCCCTAAACCAACCAATCAAAAGAGTCAGAGCTGTCGCTCAAAAGGAATTCTCGCTAGGACAATCAATAGTCAAAGTGTTCTCTATATAAAATGATGGAATTAAATGAATGAAAGGATAATTTTCCAATCCTATAGGCAAATTCCCTACTCCTATCTCCACTAATGTAAAGTGGGCAAGTACTTACTGATCAAGAGATCAAAGGTCTTTTAGGGATGTAATGGGATATGGGGTCCAAAATGAGGCTTAAGAAGAAAGTATGGGTAAAAAGGATTCAAAGCATGAGAATATTTTCAATCTGATAACATAAGATACACTTCTTATTTGTGCATTATTTTTTCTTTTTTCTTTTATTATTATATATTATATATATATATATATATATATATGGAGGAGAGGAAATACACAAATAATTGTTTGGTGCTATGCATATTTTACAAAACTCATAAAAATGGAGGGACACTTTGATACTTTTTAAACTTAGATCTTGCATTTTTCTTTGATGATTGTCCCAAAAATGCCACTCTGCAAACTCATTTCTTTCAATATTTTGAGTGGATTTCTTTCATTTTGAATGACAATGGTGAAAAGCGTATATACTAGCACTTTACAAGATGACAAGCATTTCTTCCCCCTTTATTGTATTTTTTTCTTTTCTTTTTTTATGTGCCTAATGTTATAAATAATTGTACAATTCTCATGGAGAAGGGGCTTGGAGTGTTTGGTCTATTGGTTAGGTAACAATAAGGATTTCAAGTTAAAATTAGAATAAAAAAAGGCTCTAAAGTGGGTTTGCAAAGGCAAATTTTAATTAGGAAAAGGGCCAAAGGTTTAAAATGAGAAGGTTTTAAAATCAAAGGATGCCTAATCATCTCTCTTTCAAGCAGCAGTACAAGTCGGGTATTTCACTTCTGAAAGGTTTAGAAAATTTGTTCTAGGATTTGGTGAGACATCATTTGACTACTATATCCAATAACTCTCTAAACATTCCAATCTCTAAAGGACTAGTTGGGTGGCTTTTGGCTAAGAAGATATAGGCAAGTGGATAGACACTTCCAAACCTTGCACCTCCAGGGAAACTTTCAATCCACAAACCCAACTACAGCGTGCAGCCAAATCACTTCATAGGCAACTTTTCAATACTCAAGGATTTGGCAAAAGATTTTAATGCATGATGCATGATTCTTAAAATGAACAAATGACAATAACTAAATGGAGGAAGTCTATTTGTATGCAATGTGTACAATTTCAAGTGATGTAAAATGTGTGTGTAAATGTGTCATGTATATGTATGTAAGGATGTATATGTAAAATATTTACAAAGATATGTAAAATGAAATGGAAATGAGATGTCCTATACTGGGCAAAATGTGAAAAATGAAGCAAAATCAAACAAATGTGGGACTTCAATCTCAAAATTAGACATTGTCCTCAATGTCTCAAGGAAGAAGTTGTATTACTAAAACTCAAAGCAAGTAATACACACAATTACCGTAAATTGTGAAATTTAAGAGCAAAAAGAAAGTAGTTTCTTCTTACCCGGTATAGGAAAGTATATGAGAATTCAAGATATAATGGATGCATAAGAAATCCACAGTGTTATGCAAGAGTGAAGTGTCCGCCTGCACTTGTGCATAAGGAAGATGCATTAAGTCGTATGGTTTGCTTGCATGAGTGGCAATAAGGATCGGTGACAGTTATGCAAAATATTTGCATATGGTATTCATAGCCTATGCAAGATATTCAAAAGTCACGCATGATAATGAGCAAGGGAAAATGTGCAACCACCATTGTATGCATGCAAATATATACAAGAGTATGGACAACATATGATAAAAGGGCAAAGAAAGGCAATGAAAATCAATGAAAACTAATGTAATAAATGCCATCCAATAAAACTTCAAGAAAACAGAATTCAAAACAAACTAAAAATTGTTTTTGAACATATCTACAAAGAAAAGTCCGCACAAGTTTGAACAACAAAAGTGAAATGTAAACTAATCTAATTCTATTGTTTTGCCCTGTCCAAAGATGTTGCTGGCGTGCTGGTTGTCACTGCCGTTGTCACAAGTGGAAATGATGGTGCCTGGAGGAGGTGATGGAGGTGGAGGAGGCATTCCCGTAAAAACCATGAGTTGCTTCATCATCTCCTTAATTCTTTCTCGCATTGTCTCTCCGGTTTCATGACAAGGTCAAATAGTTAATCATGATGATCCTTAAGGCGTATCAAGACCATAGATTGCGCGGTCGTTTCCTATCCACAAAATATATATCATCACTAAGCCGTTTTCAACAGGTAGGTGGAATAAGGCTTCATAGTGCTGAAGTGTAGTGAGGGGTCGTGGACAGAAGAGGGTCTAGTCACCGCAGAAGATGTGGACGTGCGTGGGCTGGGGTGTCTTCCAGCGCGCAGATCGAGGTGGGGTGGTAGGTTCACAGAGTGCTGCTTAGGACCGTGGGCTGTGTTGGGCTTCCGGTCATGTCAGGCAGCAAAGGTCTGGGTTCAGCTGCCGGGTTGTGCAGGCAAAGGTCGTAAGGTGTAGGTCAATCTGGGCTGAGAGGTGTGTGGCATCAAAGATAAAAGTATTTGAAAGTGCTGAATTGGATGCTCTTCTGGATTAAAACCAAAATGCTTGGCTATGATAGCTATGCAGGAGCCCACCCAAGACAATGTCACCTATAGATTTGGTGGCAATATGCAACACATGCTCACAAAAGAAGTAAACTGTGAGAAACTTTAACCCGTGGAAAAGCACACCATAGCATGAATAACTTAGATTTCCTCATCAAAGACTGTGCAGGTACTCCAGTCCCTCCCGCCAAGATATAGTGCTATAGCAATGAGCCGTACAGTGAATAAAACTCTAAGTGCGGTGGTCTAGTGGTATTTGGAGAGGTTTTGATCCACAAAAGCCTCTCCTGAGGGGCGCTGGCTCTGGTGATAATTTCCAAAATTGAGCAAAGATTCCAAACACCTTTGTTTGCTACCTCTACCTCTCGTGCATATGTAATTTCTAAGTAGCTCCATCAACTGCAAACCAAAAATGCTATGAAAATTGGTCCAATGATAACTCTCTGCATTTTGCTCCCAAACATCTAAATTTCCATAATTGGCTTAAAATCTACACTCATGCAATTTCAGTGGTGGCAAAGAATGAGGAAATAAATTCCAAAACCAGAGCCGGATAAACAATTTCTGCTTGTGCATTAAATTCCATCCACCCTAAGCCATCAAGATAAAGTGCGTAAACCAGCATTATCAAATAAACTAAGTGATTTCTGGAGAGAATCGCAGAATATACCTAGTGGGCTTGCACCCTCCATTCCTTAAGTCTCTTAAAGGTTGCCTCTGGTGAGTTGCATCATGAAGGACCAAGGTAGTTTGAGACCGAGAGGTTGCTTCGACATTTGCTTTTTGGCCGAAGAGGTGATTTGGCTTGTGTGGAGGCCGTAAGTTTTGGGTTTTTGGTGGAGGTCTGGCATTGGGGTGGTGGGGTGTCTTTGCGCTTTGAGAGAGGAGGTACATGTGGCTATGGGTCGGTGGATTTACCTCACTTTTCCGCTTGTAAGTGGTCGTGGAGGTGGTGAAGGTGTTTTTGTGGAGGGGAATCTGGAGTTGGGGGAGGCCGCATTGACAATGGCGAAACTTGGAGAGGAGGTTGAGGGAATGGAGGCGACTCATCACTGCCATGGCAGAGGATGGAAGGAGATGAGGAGAAATGAAAGATGCAGTAGTTGGGGCTAAAGGCGCGTAAATAGGCGTGAGAAGAAGGAAAAGATAATGCCTAATAAATGGAAGTGAACTGACAATCGTGGAAATGTAAAAGACGGAGGTGGAGGTGGGAAAAATGCAAAGCCAAGAAAATTTTGATTTGATTGTGTAAAATCGTGATAAGGGGGAAAAAAATGGGTGTGCATAACTTATGCACTCTCTTATGCAAAAGTTTCGTGAGTTTTAATTTTTGGAGAGTGTGGTCATGCAAGTAAGTGCATAAGTCATGCACTCTCTTTATGCACCTCTCTGGGCGGATTTTTTGGGAATTTAGAGTTGGTGTTGCGCGAGAGCATGAGTGCATAAGTCATGCACTCGCCATTATGCACCTCTCGGCTGTGTTTTGATTTTGTGTGGAGAGTGGTCAGAGTGTATGCATAAGTCATGCACTGGCCTTATGCACCTCTCAGTGTTTGGAATTCGTAGAGTTGATGGTTATGCAGAGTGCATAAGTTATGCACCCTCGCTATGCAAGTCTCTCGCAAGTTTTGATTTTCAGTGAGAGCTGAGTCATGCTGGCGCATAAGTCATGCACTCTCTTTATGCAGATCTCGACAGAGAGAGAAAATGCAGGATTTGAAGTCATGCAAAGTGCATAAGTCATGCACACACTTATGGTCTCTGGCAAGTATGAAATTTTGACAAAAATGTATAGTGCAAGAGTTGCATGCTATGCACTACCTTTTTTATGCACTAATTTTTATAACAGAGGTGAAAATGGCAAGAATTTTGGTTGGTGCAGATTGCATAAGTTATGCACTCACTTATGCATAATTCAACAAGATTGAGATTACAATTGAAAATGATTCGCAAGTGTGAAAAATACCCTAGAATGAAGAAATATAATTCATGAAGCATAAACCTATGAGAAATTTTCTACCAAAAATACATCAATATATACAAAGTCCATCAAAATTGTGAGCATCACACAAGCTTGTAGAAATGACCTTAATCTCAGATAAAAGGCATTTGTGAACTATGCCATTTTGACTCAAATTCTACAAATCAACATTTAACACCTTTAAAACTTAATAAAATCAGAGGTGCATGTGTTGCATTTATTCACAAATGAGAAAATGACTCCCCAAGTCATGCCAAGAAAATGCAGATTTCCATCTTAAATCCCACAACCTAAATAAGCCTTCAAACTACAAAGATGACCCACTTACCACCACATAAACATGATAAGCACAAATACTTTGGGTAAAAGTTACTAACACCCAACCTCACCAAGAACATAAGTCATCCGTCAGATCCTTCCTTTTCGCATCGTCATTTTTTCTCCTGCATAAACCAGAGTATAGCAACCCCGCACATTGTTATGCAAAGAAAATTAATCAATTTTGGGAGAGCTGAAGGATAAAATTCTCAAAGTTAAGAATCACTCTCAAAGAATTCACCAACCTTCCTCCATTGAAATACATCTACAAGGGGGACAAGATTCAACAATGTCAAAAATTGAATTTGGGGAGATTTAAGATAAAACAAAAAGCAATGAAAAATAAAAGTAAATCAAAGAAAAGCAAATAAAAGGACTTGGGATGCCTCCAAGAGGGCTAATTTATAGTCCTTAGTCGAACTTTTCATGCATTCTCTACTAAAAAGAGGTGAGGGATTAGAGAGTTTGTAATAAACTTGCCCCTTTATTGGGTCTCCAGGGCTATGTAATGTTTCAATCTATGCCTATTGACCTGTAAAATTCTCAGATTTTTCACTCCAAATTTCAATTGCTCCATAAGGGAAAACCTTAGAAACTCTATATATATGACCACTCCACCTTGGATTTAAGTTTTCCAGTGAACAATTTCAACTTGGAGTCAACAACAAAACTGAATCACCCTCTCTTTGAATTCCTCTTTTTTCCTAAGATGCTTTATCATGCCAAATCTTTAGTTCTTCTTTGTAGAAACACTGCACTTTAACAAGTTACATCCATCCTTAATTTTTCAAGCTCATTGTGTAAGTTGTAACAACCTTTCTGCTTCACTGTTTCGAGATCAACAAAATCTCAAGGTCCAATGGCCCAATATGCCTTCCATGTTCTAGCACTCCAGCGGTGTAAAATGACAAGACTTACCAGACACTAACCTAAATGAGTAGTTCCTACAGGGGTTTTGTAAGCAAAATCCATATGCCCATAAAGTATCATCTAGTTTGATAGACCAATCTTTCCCTAGAATTGGTTTCACTGCTTTTCTCCAAGATATGTTGGAGTTCTCTATTAGAAATTTCTAACTCTTCCATTCCAAGTTTGAGGGTGGTATGGGGTAGCTATCTTGTGCACTAGGAGATCACACCATACTTCCTCATTAAGCTCTCAAATTGCTTATTACAACAATGGAACCTCCCATTGATCACTTGTCACAGCCCCTAAGAGCTCCAAATCTACTTCCAAGACAAATTTCTTCAAGAATTTACTACCACTCTAGCATCATACAGTTGAGTTGCAATAGCTTCCACCCACTTCTGACACATAGTCAACTCCAACTAGAATGTATTTATTAATGATATGAAGGAGCAAATGGCCCCATAAAAATCTATTCCCGTACATCAAATAATTCTACTTCAAGAATATCATTTAGGGCATTTGATCTCTTTTGATAAATTTCCACCCTTGACATTTATCACATTCCAACACAAATTTCCTCACATCCTTAAAAAGATTTGGCCAAAAGAAACTAGCTTGCAGAAAATTTTACTAAATGCTTTAGAGATTCCAAAATGTCTCCATAATCAAGTATGGCAATGATGCATAACACTCGTGTCTCTCAATGTGAATACATCTTCTTATTAAACCATCACAAGATCTCCTCCTAAAGAGGTAAAGGATCATCCCATCTATAAAATTTTACCTCATGCAAAAACTTTTTCTTTGTTAAGCATATCATTCCTAGAGGTAAAAGACTCCACAAGATAGATAATCTCACAAAGTCCTCGCATACCAAGGAATTTAGCAACAAATGTAGGAAAAGTTGTTCTATCCAAGAAAAACTCATCAATAGGGATGTCATCCATTTCTTCATCATCAAATCTCTCCAGCCTACTTCAAGATTATCCATACCTACATTTTCTAAAGCCTCCCTTCTTATCTCTAATCTCCAAATCAAACTCTTGTAGCATCAGAATCCACCTAATGAGCCTAGGGTTTAGCAATTTCTCTCTTTACTATGAGTAAACACCCCGATGGCATGCATGATCCGAAAATATAACCACCTTTGAGTCAATAATGTAAGGTCTGAACTCTTCCAATGCAAAGACAATTACTAAAAATTCTTTTCAGCTATTGCATAATCTGTTTGAGCCTCATCCAGTGGTATCAGCTCTACTAATATAATAAAATAGTAGCATGTTTTGTCCTTTCTTCTTTGACCAAGAACAGCTCCACTGCATAGCGCTGCTAGCATCACACATACAATGTAACAAATCCTAGAAACAAAAAGAAAAAAAAAATAGTGTGAGAAAGCCAAAACGCAAAGAAACTTCCTATTTTCACCTACTATTTCCTCACTCTTTTCTTTCTCTCACCTCTCTCCTACTCTCTTCCCTTTTTCTTTTCTCCAAGAAAACCACCAATACAAGGTTGCCGCGACACTCCACCAACACTATGAAGACAACCCGCCGACTCTCTGGGCAGGCCAGAACCACCGTAAACGAAGCGTAAAGAGAGGGAGAAGAGAGAGAAAAATGCGCTGCGACAAGCAAGTGCTGGCTTTCCGGCTGATTCGCCGTCCGACGTCCGATCGGAGGCGTGTGTGTGCGTGATTCAGGTGGCGCTGAAAGCTTGTTCTGAGACCTTTCTTTTGATACCAATCACCTTGGCAAATAAATGGAGGTCTGGATGGAGTGAGATATGGAGGAGAGGTGAAGTTTCGGTATTTCTAAGCTGGCTTCGCCGCATCTACGACGATCTCGACCGCTGTTGGGATCGGATGATCCGGTGACTACCCATGGATCTGAGGTGAAGAGGAGAGGGAACATGGTGGTATGATCAGATCCGGCAACATGGTTGCTCAAGTGGGACGTGGTTTCTACACATCACCGTGGCGCGTGGGTGTGGTTCCTGGCGGTGGTCTAACATATAAGGCGGTGAAGATAATTCAACCGCCAGGCTTCCTCAGAATTTTTGAATTTTGAGACACTGCATAAATTTCAATGTAAGATGCAATTCATATTATCTGGTCTCAGGAGCATAAATACAAAGTGTTTTAAATAAAAGAAAAAATTGAGAATAATTCTAAGAAAAATATATGACAGAAAGAAAGTGTAAAATCTATTTGGAGATATTCTATGTGTGTGTTAAGGCTTGAATTTTGGAGTGATTGTAGAATATTTTTTGAGAAATATGGATGGATTTTAATTAGATTTAGAAGTACATGGACATATATAAGATTGTTTGAAATTAAGATTTTTAAATTCTTTATATGATTGGTTGAAGCTTGAGGATGGAGGTTTAAATATGTGAATATTAAATCAAGTTAAATTAAGAATATGTTAGTCAGTTGGAAACTTATGGTGGAATTGAGTAAAATTCTGAATGTATAAATATTCATGTGGTGACTTAGAAAATTTCAATTCATTTTGCAATAGCCTTATAATATTATTAAGGATCATGAGTAAAATTTTAGAATTTTTAAAGCTTGTTTGAGTGGATTTTTGGGAAAATGTTAATTATAGGACTAAAACGTACTTTTAAGATTTTGATTATTGTTCATAATTTGGAGGGCCTAGGAGGGGCCATGTGATATTGATGAGATGTGATTGTGGAAATTGATAATTTAGAAGTGTTATTTGAGCCTTTTGCAGAAGCTGGGTAGGTCCGAGGTATAGTGGAGAAACTCCGCCGGATTTTCGCATGAATTAAATGCCGCTTCTATTGCCTCTTTAGTAGTTTTATCTTTAACTTAGTACTAATAAATTTATGTAATTTCAATTATTAGGTGATCGAGGTCGTATTATTTTTCTCGCATCCAGTTAACACACATTAAATCATCGTGTACATCGTGGTAGTAAAATATTAATTTTAATTGTACTTTCACTATTATTATATGTTCAAAGCAAAAAACTAACCACGCCCATGCATCACTTATATGCATATATCTATGGTAGATAAACTTTAGGCACGACGGCGTTGGCATTCATAATCGTGAAAGTGCCAAGGTGTAAATGTTGCCGCGTGGTAATTTGGAGCGCAGCGTGAGCGCCGCTGCCGGTCAAAGGCGGTGATGTGGTGTGACTATGGATAGACTGCGGGTAGTCACTGGCCATTGCAGATCTTCATTGGGACCCCCTATCTCTTCCTGAGGGTAGTCACGTTGAGTTCTCTCATCAGACCCCTGATTTGGTTTATTAAGCTTGCAAAGTCCGGGCTTGAGTTCGCCCTTTCATGGCACCAAAGTGGTTGGATTTAAGAGAGAGCTGTCAGATAGGGGATCACCATATATTATGCGTGCGTGATTGGATATCACCGGGTGTGTGAGTGCTCCAAATTACCTTTTTGATGTTATGGCGAGCGTGAAAAATGTTGTATTGAGCAAGTTGCATTTCACACTCACAGGATGCATTAGTTTTAGATAGTTATAGAGATTGGTGGTTAAAATTCGATATTTTACCTTCTCGAGTTTCGAATCGCCTACTCCTCGCTCTTCAATATTTTTTTCAAAGCACATAGGAGGAGTTATTTTACAGAGAGTAACTCCGCTGCTCTCTCCTCGCAGGGTTGTGAATCGCCGATTATTTAATTGTTTTACTATCTCTTTCTAAATTTAAAAATCTAGAACTCCGCAAGATGTAAATAGTAATACAATAGTGTGTGTGGCCTTGTTAGAAATTGTGTTAATTTGAAATTTTGATATTAATAAAATGAAGATTTGTGGTGGTGGTATTTAAATGGGGCCATTTGTAAATGAGGTAAATACAGTAAGTCGAGTCACCCCTAATTTTAGTTTCCTCTCAAAATCTTCTGGGGCTGAAGCCGGTCACTAAAATGAAATTAAGACACTTTTGATTTAAATTATTTTATATGGCATGGTTGGCTGGGTCTAAATTATGGGCTCAGTTATGGATTTCCATGGAATAGGTTAGGCTGCTTTCATACTACTTTTAGCTCTCGGGGGCTTAGGGCTGGCTCACAGTCCTAGTGGCCGGCCCCGCCCATAGGTTGGGTCGTGGATTAAGTTGGTAGGATCGAGCTTAAGCCTAGATTCATGGGGAAAAAAATATACTCTTGGGAGTGTAAAAGGAGTCTCTGTTAGGAATGTTAAGCATGCGAGTATAGGATTCTGGGTTTTTTGTCTTTTCCGCAATTCTTTGCTCTAGATTCTCGCGTAAGACCACCTTCTGAAATATAAAAAGTTTCTCAATTAGTGTCTTGATTTTCATGGGAGTACATAGAAAATGTGAAATAGTATGTTAGTAGATATGTGAGGTTCTATCAGTGAGGATACAAGTGTACTCCAAGAAATGCTATAAGTTTCTTTTCCAGTATGGTTTGAAATGGTGTGGCCCATTCGTCGCAAGGTGCACCCAGTACATAAAAAGTGAGTTTTGAAAGTACAAATGGCATTTAGATAAGGATGAGGATACCACGTCGGCACGCAATCAATGCAGAGATGACCCAAATGTAATGTTAAGTTTTGAGTAATAGAAGATTCAAGAGAGATACAGAGATTGGCGAGACCTGCAGAATCACGCGCAGACGCATCGTGAGTAATCTTTATGCATTAATGTTTCCGATGTCCGCCTCCTCAGGTTTCGCGGCAAAGATTACAAGATCGTATATGAGATTATTATGCAGAGTCGCGCGCATCTCTCGTGGGGTGCTCCGGTAATGGGGGGTGTTTTATGGATGGGCTTCGGCTTTGGTACAAGATGCCGTAATAGAGTTTATATCTGAGGAGTTGTAGAACTCCCTGGTTAGGAGTCTAGAGTTAGAATATTGAAAGCTGTCACAGGCTTTAGGGGTGGTAACTAGAGTCAAGACTCACGCTACTCAGCATGAGTTTGAGTTACATCGCAAGAAAGGTTGCCACTCGGCACTGCAGGTTCTCGGATTAGTTGCAAAGTAAACATGACACTTTATAGAGTGAGATCATCTAGTCTTTAGTATGGAATTTTGATCGCTTTTGTAGTACGATAAACGCTTTGCTTATAGAGTTTCAGAAGGGAGAGAATAGTATGCCACCTAGTATGTATCAAGCAGAATAAAGTACAACTCCCTTACTACTTAGAGAAGGTGGCGAAACTATGAATTATAATCGATTTATGTAGAGTTTATGATAATGATAAGAGAGAGCATTAATTTGACATGGTTTCTTGGGAAGGTAAGGTAAATGTGCAACAGTACTCTTGTTACACACAAGCCAGGGTATAGTCCTATCTCTTTCGTATGGATCAAGTATTATTACTAACTAATGGTGACTAACAAAATAGTAAAGTGCTGTGTATGTGGAATCAGGAGTGTGGTGGAGCAGAGTAGTTGGGCCTATTCTCGCATCTCCGCCATGAGGATACACAAGTTCCATTACATAGAAACTCTCATATATAATCAGATCACAATGGATGTAAACTTCTTCCAATCAGATGACGGGTTTGTGCCTAAAAGTTCTTAATCTTAAGCCTTATTGGCTAATTGAGTAAATTAATGGAAAACATAATTAATAATTAATAATAATAATAAACAATAATAATAATAATAATTAATAATAATAATAATACATAATAATAATAATGTTAATAATAATACACAATAACAAACAAATAAAATCATTGCTAAAAATCATACTCCGGAGGCAGTAATAAGTAAGGCATGATTATGTGTGCCTAAAAGGATAAGAATAGAAATCACATACACGTATAAAAAGTATGACTGTGAATTTCCCTTAGTTCTTTTTAACTTCATATTATTCCAAAACAATAGTATAATCTAATTCATAATAGTAAGCAGAGTAATGATATTGGCAAAGATAACCAGTAAAGGCCACGATAAAAGCAGTATTCTAAGTGTTTGATAATCGATCAGATTTAATATAGACCCAAGCCAATAAAAGCTTTAAGATTTTAGCTATGGCCAAAAGACTCAAATCCAAGAGAAAGAAACACATGATAACTAGACTCAAAGATATAGCAAGTGGTTAGATGTTATGTTAGGAAGAAGAACTAGTCTGTGATAGTTGAGCCAAGTTCTCATTTAAAGACACAGAATAAATGAAATAATAACTCTAAAGAGTTTATAATAAAATAACTGTGCAAGATATAGGATAGGCTGCATATTCTTGGCAAGGAGAACAACAAGGATGGAAAACCCAAAATGGACCACATTAGTGAGAATAGTTGATGATGTATGGGAATAATGTTAATAATAATGAGAAATGCTAGAAGGTGTGCTATGGTATTGCTGGGACTACCTAACACAGGTAGGAGAAAGAGAAGAAGGAATAAGTTTGACAAAGTCACCTAAGGATCAAACAGTATTATGAGAGGAAAAGAATGATGGATAATGACACATATTTTAGTTAGACTTTGAGACAGGAGAAGGTAGTGTTAGAGGTTCAAGCAGGAATGCCGTGCAACGCCTTTAATGTGGATCAATGCACCACTTTGTAGTGCTGTGAACTATTGGTAACAAAAAGTAGGGGCAGAATGAAAAGTGATAGTCCTGGTGGTTATAAATCACTAGAAAGTTCAAGCATCAAATTAATGACCAGACATAAGGGTGGAAATTAGTGTTGGGAAGAATCTATGAGTAAGAGACTAAGAATCAACAAAAAGTTAAGGCACAATATAACTGATGATAGATAAGTGAATCATAGGTCGAGTATAAGCAAAGCATAATAAATTAGTGTACATTAATATACTGTAATGACAATGGTACTGGTGAAAGGGTTCATGCAGTATGATGCATTATGGGTAGAGCACAATTGTGCTATAGAGGAATTTGAGAGAAAACCGAGCATAAGTTAAACGATGGACACCCATGAACATAAGAGGATATTTTTTCTTTAAGTTTAGCTGTGCTTTTGGTTCTGTAGAGGCTTATATAAGGAATAGAGACTAACTGGTGAGACCGATATTTGAGAGAGCTCTGGTAGGTACCAATCTATACACAATTTCATATGAGAATGATGAAGTATAATTAGTGCTAAGTATGAAAAGGACACGTATAACAGGAGTTAACCTAGCTATCTACTAGGCTTGGCAACCCTTGAACTATGTCGAGGAAGTGCCAATTACAATGAGTTGCAAAGGAATAATTGCTGCTAATGAAAGCCGAGACTAAAGTTTGGAAAGCTATAAGCAAAGATAAGGCGATTATATTAAGGAGGATGAACATGTGGTTATATCTTGTTTAGAATTAAGGCATGGCACATTTATAGCCAGGTTAGTTCAGATGGAACTTATAGTTTCGGGCCCAGTATTCATCCAGATAAGCAATTTCCTACTATATCAGGTAGGGAAATGATAATGTTTTGATAGTTGTTAAAAAGTGATACAAGAAAAATTTCTATAAAATATAAGGTTATACATAAGGTGAAAATGTGCTGGTAGGAGAAATCATGAAGAATCTCAATGAATGAAACTAGTAATCAAGATAAGACTAAGAAATAAAAAGAAAGAAATGATGATGGATAGACATCTTGAAGGAAAAGGTGTAAGGATGAGATAGGACTAAAAATTACAGAATACATGTTGGTGCTGGAAAGATATCAACAATACCAAAAATAGGAAAAGGAAGTGGATAAGATGGCAAAGGAGGGGGAAGAGAGCCCGATGTGCCAAATATAAATAGATGAGGATAAGGAGGAATAGGCATGCTAGAACACACTAAGGGATGTTTGTAGCCAGTTATTACATGAGATGATAGATTAGAGCAGTGGAGCCTCGATCCGAGTGTGCCAATGTATCGTATGCAGGCCACACACACAGTTTATGGTAAATAGAAGTCTAGATATTCCATTCCGTAGGCGAGAGGAATTGATAAAGTCGCACTGGATTGAGCTAAGGGAACATAAACACTTTGTTACCTAGGAAGGAGAGACCCGGTTTGCTTTCCAATGTTGATAAAAGGTACACTTAGCCCTTGAGGGAATCCCAATTGACTAGTTACATAAGATGGATAGAGGTTGGTCTAAGTAATTTAGTAATGACACAAAAGAGATTAAAATTTCCAGAATGACGCGAGAGTGAGAAGATTTATAGGTATTAACCATCGAGTCAGGCAAAGAGTGAAGATCCTTCAATACATGTGCCTAGATTTAGTGTGCGCAGGAAAGCTACCACAGGATACCATGGAATAAGGAATATAAGTTGGTGTTTGGGGGGAAACAGAGATTATTAAAACAGCTGAATGATGACTAAAGCTTACTAAGAGATATGTCAAGGTGAATAAAAGTGAGGTGGCACTAAAAGTCGGGACAGTTATGAGACACACTGCTTCACAATGTTATGTACAGCGAATACTTGAAATGTCAAAAATGGACAATGAATATTAAGATAAAAGCCTGGAAAGAGAGATGATGACAAATAGGACACTATAGTAGAATCAGAGCTGTAGAATGTCAGCAGTATATATAATACATAATTAAGAGTTTGAAGAATAAATATTTTACCGCATCTCTGTGATACCGAGGAGTAATGATCGCACTTGGTTCTGGGCTGTCTTCTTTCCTTATTTCATTGTTTATCTCGGAAATTTGAGTACTAATTTTTCTTAAGGGGCATGTACAACCAGAAACAAAAAAAAAAAAAAAAAAAAGAGAAAGTTAAAACGCAGCACTTCATTTTTGTACCTCCCTACTCTCTTTCTCACTTTCCTACCTCTTCCTTCTTCCCAAGGCGAACCACCATTTTCATGACACCCACCAACACGGTACAACTCCTATGAATCCTCCTGTAGAGCCAGAACACGCAAAAGAGAGGGAGAAGAGAGAAACGCGCACAAAGGCGCAAGGTATTTCAAGCCGATTCCGTCATTCGACGCCCGATCGAGGCGCGCGTACTTTAGTGGCGTTGGAAAGCTTGTTCTGAGACCTTTCTTTGACACCAATTGCAACAAAATGGAGGTCGGATGGAGTGAGATATGGAGGAGAGAGAAGTTCTGTGTTTTTCACAGGCTTTTTCGGCCACGATCTACGACGATCCACCGCTTGATCATGATCCGCGAAGATCACCTGCGACTGATGGAAGAGGAGAGGAACATGCGGTGTTGATCAGATCTCGCAAATGTCGCCGGCATTTATCGACGGCCTACCACCATGCAGGTGATCATGTGGCTCCTTGCATACATGGAGATAATTCGTTAAATCAGAGAGCTTCTCATAGAATTTTGAATTTTTGAGACATGATAATTCGCTGTAAGATAATTTATTATCATTCTGTGGAGTATAACATGTAAAGTTGTTTCTTAAACAGGAAAATTGAGAATAATTCTAAGAAAAATATATGATGAAAGTAAAATTATTTGGAGATATCTATGAATAGTTGAACTTCTGAGTGATCATAATATTTTGTAAAACATTGATGGATTTTAATTGATTTTTGTATGTGGACATATAAGATTGTTTGAACAAGATGTTTGAATTTTATATGATTGGTTGGAAGCTTATGATGGAGGTCGGAATATGTGAATTAAATTGGGTTGAATTAAGAATATAAATGCTGAAACCAGAATTGAGTAAAATTCGAATAAAATATTTTATTAATTTTTTAATAATAAATAGACTTATTCTTTAATTTTAATAATATTAAATTTTCCTCACTCTTCTAAAATCAATCATAATAATAATGGATTCAATATCATAATTATTTTGGAATATGTACAAAAATTAATCAAATGATGTAAGAAAGCTAAAAAAAAATTATATGATTGACTTAAATTTTAAAAGCCATTAAACCAAGGTCTCCTTAAAAGTAGCATGGAAAATGGATCAATCCATGTCAATAATAATATTTAAGATCCAAACCAAAGAGCAAGCAAACTCTATTATATATTAATATTAATTAAAAATTAAAAGAAATTTAATTTATAAATTATCGTTAATCTATGGAATAATGCTGAATTTGTTGTCTATATTTTTAACATTTTTATTTTTATTTCTCTTAATCCAGACTCTTATATGCATATTGGTTATGAAAGTTTCTATTTTAAAAATAAATTGATTGTGATACTGCAATTTGATAAAATTTATTATTGTTAATCTATGGAATAATGCTCAATTTCTAATTTTAGTCCAATTAATTTAAAATTTTTTATTTATACTCAAATTAGTGATGATTTAATAAAATATTATATTTTTAATCATAGAATATCATTTTCTCAAATTTTTAAATATTAAAAATTATTTATTATTGAATAATCTATATTACAATTTTTTTAAGAAGTAATCTATTTTAAATTATTTAAACACAGAAGATATTTTGAATGGATTGACTTCAAGACAAGGCCTCGTATGTGTTGTATATATATATATATATATATATATATATATATAACAGTTTCCATAAGTAATAAGATATTAAAGCAAAAGAAAAGTGTTACTTGCAGAAAATAATGGCATTTGATAATAATTTTAAAACCAAATAATACACTTATTAAATATGCAATCAATGATATTAATTTTCATTGAAAATTAACAATTCACAAAATATACTATCATTCAGATAAGGGAGATATTATACGTGAAAATTTTAATACATAACATAATTAATTAAAAATTTTATTATTAACAAAATTTTATAATATAATTTTTAAATATAAAAAATAAATATTAAATTATAATATTAAAATAAAAAATAAATAAGCCACACAACACATGACAAAACTACTAGAGCATATTATGAGGTCCACTAAACCTTCCTCTAAAAAAAAAAAAATTTACTTCACTTTCATTAGTGATGTTTTGATAATTGCTCCTCACGGCTTACACTATATTTGATTGAAAACTTTAAAGGTAAGTTATAAATTTTTAAAATAATAACAATATAAGTATTTTATTTGAGAGTAAGAAAGTTACACTATGTTTAATAATGATTTATGATAATCTTATATCGTATAATTTTTAATTCATTCTAATAATAATAATATCACGTTACAGAATTTAATATAATAAATTTTAAAAATTTCAAAATTTTCAAAAACTCCCATAATTTTAATTCACTGAATTGATGAGTTAAATAGATTGTTAAGATTTTCACTATAATATTATTTCCTAGATCCTAATTATTCTTTATATTGGATTTTATTTTTATATATATTATTATTTATCAGATAATAGTGTGTAAAATGTAATATCCAATATTGTTAAAAATAGAGGAGAAAAAATTTATATCATAATTATTTTAGAAAATACACTATACATGAGAAAATGAGTCAAGACCATAAATTTAAAAATTTATAGTTCACTTAAAAGCCAAATATCCCTTAAAAATTAAAAGGATCAATAATGGAATGACTAACTAAATTGCCAATCAACACGGCAGCTGTTTAATGCAATATATGCAAAGTCAAGGTGCCAATACTATTAATAATATTAATTAAAAATTGAAAGAAATTTAATTTATAAATTAAATATAAAATAATAATATAAATTTAAATATTTATTCACTTTACATATTTTATATTTAAAATTCAAATTGAGATTTAAATAATAAATTTCAAATTTTGCAAAATTCACTTAGTTAGTTCAATTAATTTATAATTTTGAATAATTCAATCTAATAAAATTAATGTTTTATAAATTTATAATTTAGTTTCATTTTCAAATGTCTTTTAAAGCTTAAAAAAATTGTTCAAATTATTTCAATACTTTATAAACACAAAAAAAAATGTTAAAATAATATAATAGAAAATCAAAGCGCCCATAGATTTCAATTGAAAGGTTAAAATAATGATAAAAAAGCATCGTAGAACGCAAAGCATAGATGGATGGTCCATATTTTTATAATATTGAAAGGCGAAGCTGATTTCTCTAGTTTTCTCTATTTTGCAGATTTTTTGATTTTTTTATTTTTATCTCTCTTAATTAATTAAACTTTGTATAAGCAGTTCTTTTATTTTTAATTTCTTTTAAATAAATCGATTGTTCCAGGTATTGCAATTTGATAAAATTTATTATCCTTAATTTATTTTATTAAATGAAATTAAACTCTAATAAATGTTATAGCATGAATTGTTTTCAGAAAGAATCTATATAAAAATTATTTACTTAAAAATTTAATGAATAACCTATATTATTATTAGAGGTATTTTTACTAAGAGAAATTTAGTGAATAAAATGAATATCATAATTGTTTTGGAAAATACACTATACATAAGACAATTTCGACTTAATATATCCACTTAATAATATTATATTAAAATTTATAATTTATATATTTATAATATAAATACAAAAGTACTTTTAAATTAATTTAGATGATCACTTGCCACGTTCTAAAGAGAAATAATTTCAGGTTTGTTTCAATGGACTTGAAGTCAAGGTACCTAAATAAATAAATCGTGTAATATGAGTTGAATTGGTTGTCTAACTTCAATAACAATTTTTATTTTTGTGCAATTAGCAAATGAGACAAACTTCTGAAGGGTTTAAATTTGACCCATTGAATTTATAATCCTCTATTTGGAATATAAAATGTTATAAAATGAAAATTAATTAATCTTTAATTAATTTTTATATTTAAAATAAAATAATTTATTGTTTTAATTTAAAAAATTTATTTAAAAATAAAAATTAAATATAATTATATGAGAATTCATTTAAATTCTTTATTATAAATAATTTATTTTGACACTAAACCATAAGCTTTAACTCACTTCAACCTGGATATAATTACAAATGAATAGCTGCATAAATCACTTCATGGCTAGTAACCCAAGCACTACAATTAGATTTACAATTTAATGTTATTTCCTCAAATAATAATTATAATTTATATATTTACTTAAATTCAAGGTGTGGCTAGAGGAGACATCAATAATGGAAGAAAGACCCTAAGACTTTTTATTTCCTTAAATAATAATTATAATTAACATTTACTTAAATTCGTGGTCTCCTTAAAAATTTACAGTTAGTATCAATAATGGAAGGAAGACTCAAGACATGCTATTTCCTTAAATAATAATCAATGTTTATATAGCTTTGCTTAAAGTCAAGGTCTTCCTTAAAAGTTAAAAGTTAGGATCAATAATGGAAAGAAGACTAAGACAATACTGCACTTATTTGCTAGAAAATTATCTAGTGAGTAAACTTAAACCAAATGAGACATCGCTTTGATGTAATCACGCCCACAAATGTTGTCCAATGAAAGATTAATAATATTCCTTTAAAAATTAAAATAAAACTTAATAAATTAAAAAAATACACAATAATCCACACACATATACATGTAGTTTCTACAGATTTTGAGTGAAAATTTGTATATTAACATGATGCCAAGTTTAATCATTTAAATATCTGTTTCAATTCCAAACTTTTTATTTATTTAAATAGCTAGAGTTTTATATAATAAATTTCTAAAATTTTACAAAATTCACTTTATTTAATTCGATTTTTGTATTAATTAAGCAATAACATGATATATCATTATAAAGTTATAATTTAATTTATTCAAAATTTCTTAATTAAAAATATAATTTACAATTATTTTCATGGGCATTTTTTGCTTCAAAATATTACTTAGGTAAAAGGCAATCATAAAAGAAACAATGAGAAGACAGCTTAATTTCATATTATATAGATCAAATTTTCAACACCATATATTAATGTTTTGCTTTCCTTTTCACTGTAATCAATAAATGAATATCTCAATTAATTGTACAAAATCATTCTCAAGGTTTTGTAACACACTCATTTGAAAGAGGTTAGATGATTCAAATTTTAGTTGATTTGTAAGGTTTTTTCCAATTGAATGTGAAAATATTTCTCAAGAGAATGAAGGAATATTTTCAATATGAATAAAACTCCTATCCATTTATTAGTTATCCATTTGCACCTACTTGAGTGAGGACTCATAATCAAATTAGTATTGAGAAAATTAACACAATAAATGGGAAAAGAATGATAACAAAAGATTATTTAACTTTTAACTCATACAGAGTGAAGTTGTCGCCATTTTGAAGCAAAAAGGATTGCCAATTGCTAAGGATTTGGCCTTACCTGATAAGGAATTCTTACTCATTCTCATGGAAATAGAACACTAAGGTGGAGAAAATATTTAGATCTAAGAGTTGAAGGTTTCATTAATTTGTATTTGGATAGTTTACACATTTTGTGATGTAAATAATTTTGATAATAGTGAACATATTAGGTTATGTCTATAGGATATTTGAAATAACTTAATTAAATATGATTTAATATGAGCAATTTGTGAAATTATTCATGATGGATAGTATCAAAGCTTAAAACTTTTAAGATTATCATCTATTATTAATGGAAATAGATGACATGTTTACTTTATTTTTAATGGGTAATAAACTTAATGAGTTTATAGTTAATCAAATCATGCTACGACAATTGGTATCATCTTATTGTGAAAATCATATCAAGAATTAAAGAATTTAATCACCTTCAAATTTAATATGGTTCTGTAAGTCTAACCCAACCAAAAATACACTATACCAACTCAACTCAACTGCAACTCAATCCAAGCCTTTACCCAAAGATTTGCAGTTGGTTATATGGATCGCTATAATTAAACGATTTCGCTTAAATTACCTCGAAATGTGTAATGCTTCTAGGTCATGCATCTACTACTCTCCTCCAAGTCAATTTAATTGCTACTCTTTTTACTTATTTGTTCTAACCTAATGTACTCTACTTGTCTACATTTACGAGCTTTGTTTCATTATCACATGACCAAACCATCTCAATCCTTCTCTCAACTTATCTTCAAATGTTCACTTACCTTTTCTAATACTCTCATTACACTTTATCTAGTCTAGTATGGTCACTCATCCACCTTAACATTCTCATCTCTGCAACTCTTGATCTTAGTGCATATGACTCTTTTTAGTATCCAACACTCACTACCATATAACATAGCTTTTGAGAATTTATTTATGGTAAAATTTTCCTTTCAACTTATTGGGAATTTTACGAGACATAAAAGTGCACGTTCAACCATTAGGCTTTATTCTTTATCCAGACTAACATCCTCCTCACATCCCCATCTACCAAGGACCTGGAGAAAACTGATATTTAAAGTGAAGGGACAAGCAACCCCAAGAAGCAATCATTTAAATTAACAACTCTTTCATCACCGCTTGGCCTTCTTGGAACCTAAATTCCATGTATTCTCTTCTGCTCTACTTAACTTTAAAAACCTTTGATTCTAGAGTACTTCTCCAAAGCTCAATTTCTATTGACTCCTTCTCGCAGTCTCATCTATCAAAACAATATCATCCAAACAAAGATACCAAGGAATACTCTCTTGTATATGTTTCAATTTCATCTAAAAGACTAATGTAAAAGGTAGGGCTTATGATTGATCCTTGGTGTAATCCAATTGGAGATCGAAAAATCTCTTGTGTCCTGCTGTTTTCAATAGTATAAAAATACACTATAAAGAAAAATAATTTTAACCACTAATTATTATTTTTTCACCCTTATAAGTCACTCAAATAAAACTAAACTCATTAAATTTGATATACCCTTCCACTTCGTGAGCTTTCTACCATATAATGGCCAACCAACTAATCATATATATAGATAACTTTAACCTATTCAGAGACTCTAATTATTAAAATTTTTAAATTCCTACTAAATTTCATTTTTTATCTAATGCCCCAACTAATTAATTTGTATCCTAACAATCCAAAACTAATTCATTTGATTTGATTCATCTTAACATATGTTTTGTTGCAAAATTAAATAGATAAATTTTAAATTCAAATTAATTGGGATTTTGAAGGATTTGAAAGAATTTAATCCTAATTATTCTAAGTTTTGACTCTTAAATTTTCCTTTTTGTATGGCAATCAAATTAGGGGAAACTTAAATCAAAGTAAATGGTAATCCATTTTTCTACAATTCAAAATAACTATGTGATGCATACATTTTGCATAGTCATTTAGGTCTAATTTCATAGCCATTTTATTTGATTATTAGTCATTTTTAGCTAATTTCATTAGTTATTTAGTTAGTTTTTCATAATTGTCAATTTTGGATTAATTTGTAATTTTTACTTTGTTTTATAGGAAAAATGATGTTTTTGAAGGACTGAAGAGAAATTTTGCCATTGAGGAGTGACTTCTACAGCCAAAGATGTCAAAAACAAGTTTTCAACCTGAAATATGCATTGATCAAATTGCGCATAACTTGCCGCATAAGCTATGCAGATCTGCATAAGGAGAAGAAACACTGTTCCAACACCTGCCGAATTGTGCATAAGGGGAGTGCATAGCTTATGTAGATTCACGCCTCCCTTATGCAATCTCACGGAATTGTGCATAACCTATGCGCGAAGTCATGCAGTTTCGCATAAGTGAACCAGAAACAGCCGAAAACTGCATAAGGACTGCATAACTTATGCAGTCCACTTATGCAGTATCACAAAGATTTCATTAATGAGCTGGCAGAAGATTCCCTCAGAAAATCCCTCCTAAAACACACCATTTTAGGGCTCCATGTCAGAAAATGCTATAAAAGCCTCATTTCCCATTTTAGAGAGGGAAGACAAGAAGGAAAGGAAGAAAAGGGAGAGGAGAGGCAGCAGCTGAAGAGTCACAATCATTTTCCACACCATTTTCAACCAGATTTGGAGATTTATTTCTTTTCTTACATTTTTCCTGCATTTCTAGTGTTGAGCTTTTTATTTCTTAGCTTAAATTAAAGCTTTATTTCCATTTAAACTCAGAATATCTTGTAAGCATTATGGGTAGTGAGTAGTTTTATCTTGATTCTGGAGTAAGGGTTGTAATATTTGAGATATTTTGTGGATTTTGATTGGGTAATCCATATTTTGTGGTCTTAATGAGTTTTATTCATTTCTTGTGTGCTTAATGACATGCTTAGTGTAGGATCCCATTAAGTGATGTTCTTAATCCATGGTTGAGGCACCGAAAGGAGAAGGCCTTGTGATAGATAATCAAGAAATTGGACTTAATTAACTTAGATCTAGAAATAGACTAAGGATTAAGAGGATTCACAGATTAATTAAAGAACCTAATGAGTCTTAATTAACTCTAACTCTACAAAAGTAGGATTAGATTGATTAAGGCACTCTTTGTCTCACTCGAAAGGGTATTCAAAGGATTTAAGAATTAATCTCCTTAAAACCCGTAAGTTCCAGAAGATTGGATAACCAATTTAAAATCCCAAAATAGCTCGAATATGAAATCCCAAACTCCGGAATCGCCTTTTTATCATTATTAATTTCTAATCAAATTTAATTGCTTGCCATTTTAAATTTTGCCATATTTCAACTTGCTTTATTTCAAATTGATGCAATTTTAGTTTAATTAATACATTGTTGGATAGATTATTAATTTTGCACATATAGATTTCATACTCCAATACCCATCAATTTATTGCTTTAATTTCAGAAATAGTTCAATTTAGTCAACTTTTTATATCAAAAATTCAATCATTAACACAACTCTTAGTGGGAACGATATCTTATCTATATTACTTGTACGACCCGTGCACTTGCGGTTGGGCCACATCAAGTTTTTGGCGCCGTTGCAGGAGAGTTGTTTGTTTAAGATTGAATTCTTGATTATTTTAGTTGTTTTTAGTTTTATTTTTGTTATCTTTTCATTTTGTGTTTGCTTGTTCTTTTTCAGGTACTTTTAATCTTTTATGAGAAGAGCTAGAAGCACAAGTGACACATCTTTATTGTTTAATCCTGAAATTGAGAAATTTTGTAAAGCCAATAAGAAAGAAACCAGAAGAAGAAAAGAAGCATTGAGAGAAACTGAATTAGAAGCAGACATGGTTGATGAAAGAATTAGAATTGGTGGCGGTAATGCTGAAAATGGTCAAAACAATGAAAATGCAGCCCAAGGTGAAGAGATTATAAATGCTAATGTGCCTAAGGGAAGTATGATGGATCATGCTTTTCCTTGTTTTGATGATTTAAGAGAGAGCATAGCAAGACCAAGAATGGATGCAAATAGTTACAAGATGGATTTTGGAGTTCTCCAAATGATTCAAAATTCTCAATTTGGGGGACATCCTTCTGAAAATCCACACACACATCTGAAGAAGTTTGCTATGATTTGTGATATGCAAAAACAACCTGGAGTGTCTGATGATGCAGCAAGATTAAAGCTATTCCCATTCTCTTTGAAAGATAGAGCATTGGATTGGCTTGATTCTTTACCTCACAACTCCATTACAAATTGGGAGCAACTCACTGATGCATTTCTCGCACAATATTTTCCACCTGGAAAAACTCAAGAATTGAGGAATCAAATGATAGCTTTCAGGCCAAGAGAAGATGAAACTCTTTATGAATCATGGATGAGATGGAAGGAATTAGAGAGACAATGCCCACATCATGCCATTCCAAAATGGATGATAAATCAGAATTTTTACACAAATGTTACTCCTGCGATCAGAGGGATTATTGATGCTCAAACAGGAGGAGAATTTATTATGAAGCATGAAGATGAAGCTTATGAGCTATTGGAGAAAATTGCAAAGAATACTCATCTTTGGAGTAGTCCAAGAGGACCAGGTCCATCTCAAAAAAGGCAAGCTGCTGAAATGTATGATCTTGATCCGTTCAACATGATTAATGCAAAGTTTGATGCACTTATAAATGTTTTGGCTAAGAAGATGGAAGATTTAAGCATGTTGGTTAGTTCATCATCATCATCTGGAAGTTCACAACAAGTTGCTTATGCAGAAGGAACTACCAGCTGTGGAGTAGACTATGGAGAGCAAGCTGCTTATGTTGGTAATTATGGAAACAAACAAATGGGGAATCCTTACTCTCAAACTTATAATCCAACTTGGAGGAATCATCCCAACTTTTCATGGGGAAATCAGCAAAGTCAAGCTCCAAATCAGAATTTTCAACTACAACAGCAACAAGGAATTCCATATCAGCAAAATAGGCAACCATTGCCTAATTTTCAGCAGAAAACTATGAATCCTCCACCAAAACAAAGAAGAACAAAGTTCCACCACGAAGCTTTATTACATGATTCTTGCTAACCAAACTAAGCATGATGAGGAGATGAGAGAGATGAAAGCAAGGCTAGAACAGATGCAAACACATAACAGAATGCTGGAAAATCAGATTGCACAACAAGCATCTTCCTCAGGTACCAAGTCTTTTGGAAAGCTTCCAAGTCAACCAGAGAACCCAAGAGAGCAGTGTCAAGCTATTACTTTAAGAAGTGGGAAAGTTGTAAATAATGAGAAAAGTGAAAATAGTGAGAGGAGAGAAAATGAGAAAGAAATTGATAAGAGTGAAAAACAAGAAAGTGAAAAACAAGAAAGTGCAGAAAAATGTAAAGAGGAAATTGAAGAGAAGGAAGAGAAGTATATAACTCCAGAGCCTTACAAGCCACAACTTCCCTTTCCATAAAGATTTCAAAAAGCCAAGCTTGATAAGCAATTTGGGAAGTTCTTAGAGGTTTTGAAAAAGCTATACATAAATGTGCCTTTTATTGATGCTCTTTCACAAATGCCCTCTTATGCAAAATTCTTAAAAGAAATTCTCTCAAACAAGAGGAAACTTGAAGACCATGAAACTGTAGCTTTGACAGAAGAATGTAGTGCTATCCTCCAAAGGAAACTTCCTCCAAAGCTCAAGGATCCAGGGAGTTTTTCAATTCCATGCCACATTGGGGAATCTTGTTCTACAAAAGCTTTATGTGATTTAGGGGCTAGTGTTAGCCTTATGCCCCTCTCCATTTATGAGAAGCTCAATATGGGAGACCTTAAGCCAACCCACATTTCTCTTCAGTTAGCCGACAGATCAATTAAGTATCCTAAAGGGATTTTGAGAATGTGCCTCTGAAGGTTGGGAAGTTCTATATATCTGTTGACTTTGTCATCTTGGACATGGAGGAGGATTCTAATATCCCAATTATCTTGGGAAGACCCTTTCTGGCTACAACAGGAGCATTAATTGATGTTAAGGGAGAAAAATTGACTCTTAGAGTTGGTGAAGATCAATTGGTTTTCAATATTAATAACACTATGAAGAAGCATCATTCTGAAGCTGATTCTTGTTTGAGAGTTGATATCATAGATGAGCTAGTTGAAGAACACTTCAGAAAGAAATATCCAGAAGATCCACTTGAAAATTGTTTGGTTCATGGAGGAGGCATAGACTATGACAACCCTCATGTGGCTGTATATGCTCAACATTTAGAGGGTAGTCCACCATTCATTTCTGCTCCAGTTTTTCAACTTACACAAAAGGAAAAAGTCGAATCTAAGCAACCATCATTCAAGGAAGAAGATGCACCTAAGGTAGAACTTAAGCAACTTCCTTCTCAGCTCAGGTATGAATTTCTTGACACTAATAACACTTATCCAGTAATTGTAAATGCAAACTTGAGTACCTTAGAGGTTGATAAGTTGTTAAGAGTGTTGAGGCAATTCAGAAAAGTTTTAGGATATACCATAGATGACATTAAGGGAATAAGCCCACACTTTTGCATGCACAGAATTATTTTGGAAGAAAATTGTAAGCCATCTATTGAACATCAGAGGAGGTTGAACCCAAATATGAAAGAAGTTGTTAAAAAGGAAATTTTAAAGTTGCTTGATGTAGGGATCATATACCCTATCTCAGACAGTACTTGGGTGAGCCCAGTACATGTTGTTCCAAAAAAGGGTGGAATGACAGTGGTCAAAAATGAAAATAATGAATTAATTCCCACAAGAACAGTGACTAGTTGGCGAATGTGCATAGATTACAGAAAATTAAATATTGCCACTAGAAAAGATCATTTTCCACTTCCCTTTATTGATCAAATGTTAGAAAGACTAGCTGGGCATTCTTATTTTTGCTATTTAGATGGATACTCAGGTTTTTTTCAAATCCCTATCCATCCAAATGATCAAGAGAAAACCACTTTTACTTGTCCATATGGAACCTTTGCTTATAGGAGGATGCCATTTGGGTTGTGTAATGCACCAGCCACTTTTCAAAGGTGCATGATGGCAATCTTCTCAGATTTCATTGAAGACATAATGGAGGTTTTCATGGATGACTTTTCTGTTTATGGATCTTCATTTGACATATGCTTGGCTAACCTTTCTAAAGTTTTGCAGCGATGTACAGATACTGACCTTGTGTTAAACTGGGAAAAGTGTCATTTCATGGTTCAGGAAGGGATAGTGCTTGGACATTTGGTGTCTAACAGAGGAATAGAGGTTGATAAAGCCAAGGTTGAGGTAATAGAGAAGATGGCTCCTCCTACCAATGTCAAGGGAATTCGAAGTTTTCTGGGACATGCCGGGTTCTACAGACGCTTTATCAAGGATTTTTCTAAAATAGCCAAACCTTTGTCTAATTTGTTAAGTCATGACATACCATTTGTATTTGACCAAGAGTGTTTGGATGCCTTTTGCAGGTTGAAGCAAGCTCTTATCACTGCACCAATCATGCAACCACCTGATCGGAGCCTACCTTTTGAAATTATGTGTCACGACCCAACCTATGGGCCGGACCGGCACTAGGACCTGGGCCAGCCTAAAGCCCACGAGGCCCGTAGTAAGCCTAACTATACCGCAAATCCATAACTAGGCCCATAATTTAGACCCAATATGCATATAAAATAATTTAAATCAAACTGTCATAATTTCATTTCAGGCCGACTTAGCCCAGAAATTTTCAGAAAACTAAAATTAGGGGAGCCCAGCTCAATCCTGTTACCTCATTTACAAACCATTTAAATACCATACAAATCTTCATTTATTAATATCAAAAATTTAAATTAACACAATTTCTAACAAGGCCCACACTATTACTAATACATGCGGAGTTCTAGATTTTAAATTTAGAAAAGATAGTAAAACAATTAAATAATCGACGTTAAACCTGCGAGGAAGAAAACAGTTGCTCAGAAATAACTCCTCGTGGCTGAAAAAATATTGAACAGGAGTGAGCGTTCGACTCAGAGAGTAAAATATCAATTTTAACCATAATCTCTATAACTATCTAAAACTAATGCATCCTGTAGAGTGAAATGCAACATCAACAACATTTTCACATCATAACATCAAAAAGGTAATTTGGAGCACTCATACACCCAGTGATATCAATCATAATATATGGGAGCTGATCCCCTATACAGCTCTCTTAAATCCAACCTGGTGCCAGTGAAGAACTCAAGCCGGACTTTCGCTTAATAAACCAAATCGGGGGTTCCAGCGAAGAACTTAAGCCGTGACTACCCCCCGAAGGATCGGGCCCCAGCGAAGATCTCAAGTCGTGACTACCCGTCCTATCCATAGTCCACACCACATCACACGCACGGCAACGCACGTACACTGCTCCAAATTACCACAGCAAAATACATGGCACTTTCACAGTTATGAATGCAACATAAATCGTGCCTAAAGTTTATCTACATAGATATATACATATAAGTGATGCATGGGCATGCTTTGAACATATAATAATAGTGAAATTACAATTAAAATTAATATTTTACTCACAGTACACCGATGACTATTGTGGCTGCTGGATGCAGAAAAATAGCTGACCTCGATCACCTAATAATTAAATTATAAATTTATTAGTACTAAGTTAAGATAAAACTCTAAAGAGGCAATAGATAGCCTAATTCATGCCGAAAATCTGGCAGAGTTTTCCCTATACCTCGGACCTACCCAACCTGCAAAAAGGCTCAAATAACACTTCTAAATTATCAATTTCCACAATCACATCTCATCAATATCACATGGCCCCTCCTGGGCCCTCCAAATTAGACAATAATCAAAATCTTAAAAATTACGTTTTAGTCCCTATAATTGACATTTTTCAAAAATCCACTCAAACAAGCTTTAAAAATTCTAAAATTTTGCTCCGCGGTCCTTAATAATATTATAAGGCTATTGCAAAATGAATTGAAATTTTCTAGTCACCCATGAATATTTTATTCCAGAATTTTACTCAATTCCATAAGTTTCCAACAGCTAACATATTCTTAATTCAACCCAATTTAATATTCACATATTTAAACCTCCATCCTCAAGCTTCAACCAATCATATAAAATTTAAACATCTTAATTTCAAACAATCTTATATGTCCATATGCTAAAAATCTAATTAAAATCCATCAATATTTCTAAAAAATATTCTACAATCACTCAAAAATTCAACTAACACCATAGAATATCTCCAAATAATTTTACTTTCATCATATATTTTTCTTAGAATTATTCTCCAATTTTTTCCTGTTTAAGAAACACTGTATTTATGCTCCACAGACAGAGAAATAATAGAAATTGTCTTACCCGGAATTTATCTGTGTCTCAAAAATTTCAAAAATTTACGAGGAAGCCTCTGGAAGTTGAATTATCTCCATAGCCCACCGGAGCCACCGCCGGAACCACCGCGCACGGTGGCCGGCCGTCGGTCGCCGGCGACATTTGCCGGATCTGATCATACCACCATGTTCCTCTCCTCTTCCTCAATCCATAGGTAGTCTCGGATCATCGATCCAACGGTCGGATCGTCGTAGATCTGACGAAAAAGCTCGAAAAACCTGAAACTTCTCTCCTCCATATCTCACTCATCCGACCTCCATTTGTTGCAAAATTGGTATCAAAAGAAAGGTCTCAGAACAAGCTTTCCAACGCCACCTAAATCGCCTCGATCGGACGTCGGACGAAGCCGGAATCGGCCCGGAAAGCCACTGCCCACTGTGCGCGCGTTTTCTCTCTCTTCTCCCTCTCTTGCCGTCGTTCTCTGGCCACCACTGGAGGGTTGCCGGAGTTGTGCCGTGTTGGTGGGTGTCGCCGGCAATGGTGGTTCGCCGGAAAAAGAAGGGAAGAGGTAGGGAGAGGTGAGAGAAAGAGAGTGAGGGAGGTGAAAATGGGATGGGGGGGGGGTCTGCTGCGTTTTTGGCTTTCTCTTTTTTTTTTTTTTTTTTTTTTGTTTCCTGGTTGTTACATTCTTCCCCCCTTAAGAAAAATTCGTACTCAAATTTTCGAATAAACAATGAAATAAGGAAAAGAAGATTATTAGAACCAAGTGCAATCATTACTCCTCCAGCTATGCAGAGATCGGTAAAATATTTATTCTTCAAACTCTTCGTATATTATATATGACATTCTACCGCTCTCTGATTCTACTATAGTGTCCTATTTGTCATCATCTCTTTCCAGAGGGCTTTTATCTTGTAACTATTCATTGACCATTTTTCTGACATTTCAAGTATTCGCTATACCTCACTGTTCTTGACTTGATGTCTCATAACTTCAATCAACTTTGGTACTTACCTCACTTTTATTACGCCCCAACATGTCTCTTGGTGACTTCAGTCATCATTCCTTTGTTTTAATAATCTCTGTTTTCCCCAATGACATAACTTATGTTCCTTATTCCATGGTATCCTATGAGTAGCTTTCCTGTAGCACCTAATCTAGGCATCTTATTCGAGATCTTCACTCTTCTTATGACCTCAGTGGTTAATACCTATAAATCTTCTCACTCCCATGATACTTCAAATTTTTAATCTCTTTTGTGTCATTACTAAGGTACTTAGACCAACCTCTATCCATCTTATGTAACTAGTCAGGTAGAGTTCCCTCCAAGGGCTAAGTGTACCATTTATCAACATTGGAAAGCAAACTGGGTCTCTCCTTCTAGGTAACAAAAGTGTTTATATTCCCTGACAACTCAATCCAATGCGACTTTATCAATTCTTACTCCTTCTCTGGAATGGAAATATCTAGACTTCTTCCTATAGCTTCTTAGTATGTGGCCTACTTCTGATACATTGGCACTCAGATCGAGGCTCCACTACTCCTTTAATCTATCATCTCATAATAACTTATTTTAAACATCCCTTAGTGTGTTCCTAGCATACCTATTCCTCCTTATCCTCATCATTATAACTGGCTCTATCGAGCTCTCTTCCTGTCCTTTGCATCTTATCCACTTCCCTTTTCCTATTTTTGGTATTGTTGATATCTTTTCAACCTGCTGTACTTATTCCTTAATTTTAGTCCTATCTCATCCTTACACCTTTTCCTTCAAAGATGTCTATCCCATCGTCAACTTTAACTTTCTTTTTATTTCTTAGTCTTATCTTGATTACTAGTTTCATTACTTCGAGAATTCTAACCCTATGATTTACTCCTACCAGCACATTCTTCACCTTATGTAACACTTATAATTACCCATAGAAAATTTTTCTTGTATCCCCTTTTTTCCAACTTAACTATCAAAACATTATCATTCCCTACCAGCCTTAGTAGGAAATTGCTTATCCTGGATGAATATGAGCCCCAGAAACTATAAGTTCCATCTGAACTAACACGGCTATGGAAAATGTGTGCCATGCCTTAATTCTAAACAAGATACTTCACATGTTCATTCTCCTTAATATAATCACATATACTGCCCATAGCTTTCCAAACTTTAGTCTCAACTTTTCCCATTAGCAACAATTCTATTCACTGTAACTCATTAGCAATTAGCACTTCCTCCAGCTTATAGTTCAAAGGGTTGTAAGCCCTAGTAAGTAGCTCGATTTAACTCCTGTTATTACTCTGATCGTCCTTTCATACTTAACACTAAGTATGCACTTACTGTCATTCTCATATCAGGAAATTGTGTATGAATTGGTGCCTACCAAACTCTCAAATAACTAGGTCTCCTTGATTCAGTCTCTGTTCCTTATATAACCCTCTAGAACCAAAAGCACAAGCTAAACTTAAAAAGAAAGAAAAATATCCTCTTATATTTAATTACGCCCGATTGTCCATATAACTACGTTTAACTTATGTTTCTCGGTTTTTCTCTCCAAATTTCATCATCTCCTAGCACAATTGTGCTCTACCCATAATGCATCATCTGCATGAACCCTTTACCGTACCATTGTCCTTCCTGATATAATATTTTATAATTTATTAACTTTACTTATACTCGACCTATGATTCATATCTATCATCGTTTATATTGTGCCCTTAACTTTTGTTGATTCCTGAAAGATCTCTCTTACTCATAGATTCTTCCAACACTAATTCCACCCTTATCTATGGTCATTAATTTGATGCTTGAACTTTCTAGTGATTTATAACCACCCAGACTTGTCACTTTTCATTCTACCCCTACTTTTGTTCTGTCGTTACTGCTTCACTACAAAGTGATTCTGTTGATCACATTAAAGACGTTTGCCTGACATTCATAACGAACCTCTAACTACCTTCTCACTATCTCAAAAGTCTAACCTAAAACCTATGTGTCATTATCTATCATTCTTTTCCTCTCATCATACCTATTTGATCCCTTAGACTGACTTTTATTCAACTTACTGCTTACTAACTTCTCTTTCTCTACCTATTTAGGTAGTCCGCAATACCATCGCACACCTTCTAACATTTACTCATTATTATTGTATTCCATACCTCCATCACTGTTCTCACTAATGTGGTCCCATTTTGGGTTTTCCATCCTTGTTATTCTCCTTGCCAAGAATAACACTTAGCCTATCCTATATCTTAACTTTGTTCCTTTTATTATGCGCTCTTTAGGTTGTCCTTTCATTTATTTCCTTTGTCTTACCCAAAATAGAACTTGACTATTCTATCCCTGGTTCCATTCTTCTTCCTAACATAACATCTGTACTTGCTAACTATATCTTTCAGAGTCTCTATCGCGTTATCATATGTCTGTGCTACTCAGATTTGGTCTTTTGACCACTCTAGCTAGTACTCCCACTGGCACTTAGATTATATTGCATCTGCAATCAATTGTCCAAACCTTCATTCTGCACTTTTTTTATCCATTGGCCTTCTATGATTTATCTTTGCCAATATATTACTCTTAACACTATTATAATTAGATTATACTATTGTTTTGAATAATATGAAGTTAAAAAAGAACTCAGGAAATTACAGTCATACTTTTATCGTATGATTTCTATTCTTATCCTTTAGCTTACATAATACCCTTATTACCTCGAGAACTGATTTTTTAGCAATTTTATTTATTTGTTATTATTATTATTATTATTATTATTATTATTATTATTATTATTATTATTATTATTATTATTATTATTATTATTATTATTATTATTTTCCATGTTTACTCAATTAGCCAAAACTTAAGATTCCGAGCACCCAAACCCGTCATCCAATTCAAAGGATTTACATCCATTGTGATCTGATTATATATGATTTCTATAATGGAACTTGTATCCTCCGCAGGATACCCGAGCCAACTACTCTCTACCACACTCTACAGTCCCATCTGGGGCACTATTTTGTTGGTCACCATTATTAGTAATAACCTTCGATCCCTTCTGAAAAGATAGGACTATACCCTAGCTTGCTGTAACAAAGGTACTACATTTACCACCTTGCCCAAAACCATGTCAAATTAATGTCTCTCTTATCATATCATAGCTCTATAAATCATTAATTCATAGTTTCGACCTTCTCTAAGTAGTAGAGTTGTACTTTATTCCTTACTGATACATACTAGGTATACTATTCTCACTAAACTCTAAGCAAAACGTTTATCGTACTACAAAAACGATCCAAAATTCCATACTAAAGACTAGATGATCTCACTCTATAAGTGTCATGTTTACTTTGCAACTAATCCGAAACCTCTGGTCTGATGGCAACTCTTGATGTAACTCTAGCTCATGCTAGGGTAACTGAGTCACTGACTCTAGTTACCACCTAACTGTGACCTTTCAATATTCTAACTCTAGACTCCTAACCAGGAGTTCCCAACTCCTCTGCAGATATAAAACTCTATTCTGGCATAACTGTACCAAAACAGAAGCCATCCGCAAACACCCCCATTATGGAGCACCACAGAGATGCACGCAGCTCTACATAATAATCTCATGTCGATACTGTAATCTGCAGCTTACAGAGCAGACATCGAGAACATTGTATAGTTACTACGATACGTCCTGACAGACTAGGTCTCTTAATCTCTTATCTCTCTTGAATCTTCTATTATCAAAAACTTATTCTGACTGGGTCATCTACTGATGATTGCCAGCAATGGTATCCTCATCCTTATCTAGGCCAACTGTACTTTCAAAACTCACTTTTATGTACTCGTGCCTTGCACGAAATGGGCACACCATTTAAACCCATACAGAAAGAAACATAGCATTTCTTGGAGTACATATCCTCATGATGAACCTCACATGTCTACTAACTCTATTTCACATTTCTATGTACTCCACGAAAATCAAGACACTAATTGAGAAACTTTTATATTTCCCGAGGTATAACGCAGAATCTAGAAACAAAGAATTACAGAAAAGACAAAACAGAATCCTATACTCCGCATGTAACATCCTAACAAGACTCCTTTTACACTCCCAAGTATATTTTTTCCCATGAATCTAGAGCTTAAGCTCTGATACCAACTTTGTCACGACCCAACCTATGGGCCAGACCGGCACTAGGACCTGAGCCAGCCTAAAGCCCCCGAGGCCCGTAGTAAGCCTAACTATTCCGCAAATCCATAACCAGGCCCATAATTTAGACCCAATATGCATATAAAATAATTTAAATCAAACTGTCATAATTTCATTTCAGGCCGACTTAGCCCAGAAATTTTCAGAAAACTAAAATTAGGGGAGCCCAGCTCAACCCTGTTACCTCATTTACAAACTGTTTAAATACCATACAAATCTTCATTTATTAATATCAAAAATTTAAATTAACACAATTTCTAACAAGGCCCACACTATTACTAATACATGCGGAGTTCTAGATTTTAAATTTAGAAAAGATAGTAAAACAATTAAATAATCGACGTTAAACCTGCGAGGAAGAAAACAGGTTGCTCTGTAAAATAACTCCTCCTGTTGCTCAAAAATATTGAACAGAGTGAGCGTCGACTCGAGAGTAAAATATCAATTTTAACCATAATCTCTATAACTATCTAAAACTAATGCATCCTGTAGTGTGAAATGCAACATCAACAACATTTTCACATCATAACATCAAAAAGGTAATTTGGAGCACTCACACACCCAGTGATATCAATCATAATATATGAGAGCTGATCCCCTATACAGCTCTCTTAAATCCAACCTGGTGCCAACGAAGAACTCAAGCCGGACTTTCGCTTAATAAACCAAATCGGGGGTCCCAGCGAAGAACTCAAGCCGTGACTACCCTCCGAAGGATAGGGTCCCAGCGAAGATCTCAAACCGTGACTACCCGTCCTATCCATAGTCCACACCACATCACACGCACAGCAACGCACGCACACTGCTCCAAATTACCACAGCAACATACATGGCACTTTCACAGTTATGAATGCAACATAAATCGTGCCTAAAGTTTATCTACATAGATATATGCATATAAGTGATGCATGGGCATGCTTTGAACATATAATAATAGTGAAATTACAATTAAAATTAATATTTTACTCACAGTACACCGATGACTATTGTGGTCACTGGATGCGTAAAAATAGTGACCTCGATCACCTAATAATTAAATTATAAATTTATTAGTACTAAGTTAAGATAAAACTCTAAAGAGGCAATAGACAGCCTAATTCATGCCGAAAATCCGGCAGAGTTTCTCCTATACCTCGGACCTACCCAACCTGCAAAAAGGCTCAAATAACACTTCTAAATTATCAATTTCCACAATCACATCTCATCAATATCACATGGCCCCTCCTAGGCCCTCCAAATTAGACAATAATCAAAATCTTAAAAATTACGTTTTAGTCCCTATAATTAACATTTTTCAAAAATCCACTCAAACAAGCTTTAAAAATTCTAAAATTTTGCTCCGCGGTCCTTAATAATATTATAAGGCTATTGCAAAATGAATTGAAATTTTCTAGTCACCCATGAATATTTTATTCTAGAATTTTACTCAATTCCATAAGTTTCCAACAGCTAACATATTCTTAATTTAACCCAATTTAATATTCACATATTTAAACCTCCATCCTCAAGCTTCAACCAATCATATAAAATTTAAAAATCTTAATTTCAAACAATCTTATATGTCCATATGCTAAAAATCTAATTAAAATCCATCCATATTTCTCAAAAATATTCTACAATCACTCAAAAATTCAACTAACACCATAGAATATCTCCAAATAATTTTACTTTCATCATATATTTTTCTTAGAATTATTCTCCAATTTTTTCCTGTTTAAGAAACACTGTATTTATGCTCCACAGACAGAGAAATAATAGAAATTGTCTTACCCGAAATTTATCTGTGTCTCAAAAATTCCAAAAATTTACGAGGAAGCCTCTGGAAGTTGAATTATCTTCATAGCCCACCGGAGCCACCGTCGGAACCACCGCGCACGGTGGCCGGCTTCCGGTCGCAGGCAACATTTGCCGGATCTGATCATACCACCATGTTCCTCTCCTCTTCCTCAGTCCATAGGTAGTCTCGGATCATCGATCCAACGGTCGGATCGTCGTAGATCTGACGAAAAAGCTTGAAATACCCGAAACTTCTCTCCTCCATATCTCACTCATCCGACCTCCATTTGTTGCAAAATTGGTATCAAAAGAAAGGTCTCAGAACAAGCTTTCCAACGCCACCTGAATCACCTCGATCGGACGTCGGACGAAGCCGGAATCGGCCCGGAAAGCCACTGCCCACTGTGCGCGCATTTTCTCTCTCTTCTCCCTCTCTTACCGCCGTTTCTGGTGGTTCTGGCCACCACTGGAGGGTCGCCGGAGTTGTGCCGTGTTGGTGGGTGTCGCCGGCAATGGTGGTTTGCCGGAAAAAAAAGGGAAGAGGTAGGGAGAGGTGAGAGAAAGAGAGTGAGGTAGGTGAAAATGGGGGGGGGGGGTTTGCTGCGTTTTGGCGTTCTCTTTTTTTTTTCTTTTTTTTTTTTGTTTCCTGGTTGTTACATTATGTGTGATGCTAGCAACTATGCAATTGGAGCTGTTCTTGGTCAAAGAAAGGACAAAAAGGCTTATGCTATTTATTATATTAGTAGAACACTGGATGAGGCTCAAACAAATTATGCAATAACTGAAAAAGAATTTTTAGTAATTGTCTTTGCATTGGAAAAGTTCAGACCTTACATTATTGACTCAAAGGTGGTTATATTTTCAGATCATGCAGCCATCAGGTATTTACTCCGTAAAAAGGAGGCTAAACCTAGGCTCATTAGGTGGATTCTGATGCTACAAGAGTTTGATTTGGAGATTAGAGATAAGAAGGGAGCTGAAAATGTAGTTGCAGATAATCTTAGTAGGCTGAAATTTGATGATGAAGAAATGGATGACATCCCTATTGATGAGTTTTTCTTGGATGAACAACTTTTCTCTGTTGTTGCTAAATTACCTTGGTATGCAGACTTTGTGAATTATCTATCTTGTGGAGTCTTACCTCTAGGAATGATATGGCAACAAAAGAAAAAGTTTTTGCATGAGGTAAAATTTTATAGATGGGATGATCCTTTACTCTTTAGGAGATGCTGTGATGGTTTAATAAGAAGATGTATTCCTGATGAGGAGACACAGAGTGTTATGCATCATTGCCATGCTTCTGATTATGGAGGACATTTTGGAATCTCTAAAACAGCTAGTAAAATTTTGCAAGCTAGTTTCTTTTGGCCAAATCTTTTTAAGGATGTGAGGAAATTTGTGTTGGAATGTGATAAATGTCAAAGGAGTGGAAATTTATCAAAAAGAGATCAAATGCCCCTAAATGATATTCTTGAAGTAGAATTATTTGATGTCTGGGGAATAGATTTTATGGGGCCATTTGCTCCTTCATATGGTAATAAATACATTCTAGTTGGAGTTGACTATGTGTCAAAGTGGGTGGAAGCTATTGCAACTCCAACTAATGATGCTAGAGTGGTAGTAAAATTCTTGAAGAAATTTGTCTTGAGTAGATTTGGAGCTCTTAGGGCTGTAATTAGTGATGGGGGTTCCCATTGTTGTAATAAGCAATTTGAGAGCTTAATGAGGAAGTATGGTGTAGTGCACAAGATAGCTACCCCATACCACCCTCAAACTTCAGGACAAGTTGAAATTTCTAATAGAGAACTCAAACATATCTTGGAGAAAACAGTGAGCAATTCTCGGAAAGATTGGTCTATCAAACTAGATGATGCTTTATGGGCATATAGGACTGCTTACAAAACCCCTATAGGAACTACTCCATTTAGGTTAGTGTATGGTAAGTCTTGTCATTTACCTGTGGAGCTAGAACATAGAGCATATTGGGCCATTCAGACCTTGAATTTTGATCTCAAGCAAGTTGGTGAGAAAAGGTTATTGCAACTTAATGAGCTTGAAGAATTAAGGATGGATGCTTATGAAAGTGCCCATATTTACAAAGAAAGAACTAAAGTCTGGCATGATAAGCATCTTAGGAAAAAGGAATTCAAAGAGGGTGATTCAGTTTTGTTGTTCAACTCAAGATTAAAATTATTCCCTGGAAAGCTTAAATCAAGGTGGACTGGTCCATATAGAGTTTCTAAGGTTTTCCCTTATGGAGATATTGAAATTTAGAGTGAAAAATCTGGGAATTTTAAGGTCAATGGGCATAGATTGAAACATTAAATAACTGGAGACCCAATAAAGGGAGCAAGCTGTTACAAGCTCTCTAATCCCTCACCTCTTTTTAGTGAAATGCATGAAAAGTTCAGCTAAGGACTATAAATTAGCCCTCTTGGGAGGCATCCCAAGTCCTTTTATTTTGCTTTTGCTGATTTACTTTTATTTTCATTGCTTTTGTTTTTATCTTAAATCTCCCCAAATTCAATTTTTGACATTGTTGAATCTTGTCCCTTGTAGATGTATTTCAATGGAGGAAGGTTGGTGAATTGCTGGGGAGTGATTCTTAACCTGAAATTTTATCCTTCAACTCTCCCAAAATTGATTAATTTTTACTGCATAACTTGTGCAGGGTTGCTATCTGGTTTATGCAGAGAAAAAATGACATTCTGCAGCAAGGAAGGATCTACAGCAGATGACTTATGTTCTTGGTGAGGTTGGGTGTGTAACTTTTAAGTATTTGTGCTTATCATGTTTATGTGGTGGTAAGTGGGTCATCTTTGTAGTTTTGAGCTTATTTAGGTTGTGGGATTTAAGATGGAAATACTGCATTTTCTTGGCATGACTTGGGGAGTCATTTCTCATTTGTGAATAAATGCAACTTTATGCAGATTTTATTAAGTTTTAAGGTGTTAAATGTTGATTTGTAGAATTTGAGTCAAAATGGCATGGTTCACAAATGCCTTTTATGCAGGATTCATTTCTACAAGCTTGTGTGATGCAATTTTGATGGACTTTGTATATATTGATGTGTTTTTGGTGAAAATTTCTCATGGTTTATGCTTCATGGAATTATATTTCTTCATTCTAGGGTATTTTTCACACTTGCAAATCATTTTCAATTGTAATCTCAATCTTGTTGAATTGTGCATAAGTGACTGCATAGCTTATGCAATCCTGCATAACCAAAATTCTTGCCATTTTTCACCTCTGTTGCAAACTGCATAAGGTAGTGCATAGCTTATGCAACTCTGCATAGCCACATTTTTGTCAAATTTCATACTTGCCGAGACTTGCATAAGTGTGTGCATGACTTATGCACTTTTGCATGACTTCAAATCCTGCATTTTCTCTCTCTGTCGAGATCTGCATAAAGAGAGTGCATGACTTATGCACTTCCGCATGACCACTCTCCCTGAAAATCAAAACTTGCCGAGACTTGCATAAGCAGGGTGCATAACTTATGCACTCTGCATAACCATCAACTCTGAATTCCAAAACCTGCCGAGAGGTGCATAAGGACAGTGCATGACTTATGCACTTCTGCATGACCACTCTCCCTGAAAATCAAAACCTGTCGAGAGGTGCATAAGCAGAGTGCATGACTTATGCACTCCCGCATAACCACCAACTCTAAATTCCAAAATCTGCCGAGAGGTGCATAAGAGGAGTGCATGACTTATGCACTTCCGCATGACCACACTCTCCAAAAATTAAAACTCACAGAAACCTGCATAAGAGAGTGCATAAGTTATGCACACCCATTTTTCCCCTTATGCAGTTTTACACAATCAAATCCAAAATTTTCTTCGGCACCCATTTTTCCCACCTCCACCTCCCGTCTTTTCTGTTCACGACTGTCCGTTCACTTCCATTTATTCCGGCATTATCTCTTTCCCTTCTTCTCCACGCCTATTTCCGCCGCCCTAGCCCCAACTACCCCCTGCATCTTTTATTTTCTCCCTCATCTCCTTCATCCTCACCATTGGCAACCCAATGGAGTCGCCTCCCCATTCCCCTCCAACCTCCCCTCTCCAAGTTTCGCCATTGTCAATGCGGCCTCCCAACCCCGATTCCCCTCCACAAGAAACACCTTCACCACCTCCCACAGCCACTTACAAGCGGAAAATTAGGTCGAAATCCACCCGACCCATAGCTTCTGTACCTCCTCTCTCAAAGCGCAAAGAACCACCCACCACCCCAATGTCAGAACCTCCACCCAAAAACCCAAAAACTTCAGCCTCCACACAAGCCAAATCACCCTCTTCCAGCAAAAAGCAAATGTCAGCAACCTCTCAGGTCTCAAAACTACCTTGGTCCCTTCATGATGCAACTCACAAGGCAACCTTTAAGAGACTTAAGGAATGGAGGGTGCAACCCACTAGGTATATTTCTGCAGATTCTCTCCAATCACTTAGTTTATTTGATAATGTGGTTGCCTATCTTGATGGCTTAGGGTGGATGGAATTTGTGCACAAGCAAGAAATTGTTTATCCAGCTCTAGTTTTGGAATTTATTTCCTCATTCTTTGCCACCCTGAAATTGCATGATGTAGATTTTAAGCCAACTATGAAATTTAGATGTTTGGGGCAAAATAGAGAGTTATCATTGGACCAATTTCATAGCATTTTTGGTTTTGCAATTGATGGGCTACTTAGAGTACCATATACAGGGGTAGAGGTAGCAAACAAAGGTATTTGGAATGCTGCTCAATTTTGGAAATTATCACAAACCAACCTCAGACTTTTTCTGCTGGCAGATCCAAAACCTCTCAAATACTAGACCCTGCACTTAGGTTTATTCATAGGCTCATTGCTAGCACTATCTTGGGCAGAGGGACTAGTTCTGGTGCTGTTGGGAAATCTGAGTTATTCATGCTATGGTGTGCTTTTCACAGGGTTAAAGTTTCTCCTGGTTACTTCTTTTGTGAGCATGTGTTGCATATTACCACCAAATCTATAGGTGACATTGTCTTGGGTGGGCTCATAACTGTCATAGCCAAGCATTTTGGTTTTAATCCAGAAGAGCATCCAATTCCAGCACTTTCAAATACTTTATACTTTGATGCCACACACCTCTCCAAAACTGGATTCAGCCTACCACCTTCTCGACATCGCACAACCAAAGAATGTAAATCGAACCCACCGCACAACCGTAAGCCCAACCTGTCCCACTGGGCCTAACAAAGATCACTGAACCTACCCCACCCCCTCAGTCTGCACAAGACACCCCAGCAGCTTCTGCACAGCCCACATCTTCTGCAGCTGAACCCTCTTCATCCACAGCCCCTCCTGCCTTCAACACTAAAGCCTTATTCACCTACCTTGAAAGGCTTAGTGATGATATATATTTTGTGGATAGGAAGCTTGACACTGGTCTTGATACCCTTAAGGATCATCATGATTAACTATTTGACCTTGTCATGGAAACCAGAGACAAGCAGAAAGAATTAAAGGAGATGATGAAGCAACTCATGGTTTTTCTGGGAATGCCTCCTCCACCTCCATCACCTCCTCCAGCACCATCATTTCAACAGCAACCAGCAGCAACCAGCCCCTTAGCAACATCTTTGGACAAGGGCAAAACAATAGAATTAGATTAGTTTCTGTTTTACTTTTGTTCAAACTTGTAGGACTTTTTCTTTGTAGATATGTTAAAACAATTTTAGTTTGTTTTGAATTCTGTTTTTCTTGAAGTTTTATTGGATGGCTATTACATTAGTTTTTCATTGATTTTCATTGCCTTTACTGCCCTTTTATGCATATTTGTCCATACTCTGTATATATTTGCATGCTTCTATTGGTGGTTGCACATTTTCCCTTGCTCATTATCATGCAGCAGCTTTTGAATATACTGCATAGGCTATGAATACCCTTATGCAAATATTTTGCATAGCCTGTGCAGTCCTTATTGCCACTCATGCAAAACCGCACAGCTTATGCATCTTCCTTATGCACCTGTTCTGGACAGCACTTTACTCTGCATAACCTGTGCAGTTTCTTATGCATCCCCATTATATCTTGAATTCTCATATGCTCTATACCAGGTAACTCTTTCTTTTTGCTCTTAAATTTCACAATTTCTGGTAATTATTACTTGCTTTGAGTTTTGGTAATACACTGCTTGAGACATTGAGGACAATGTCTAATTTTGAGTTTGGGGGTGCACATTTTGATTTTTGCTTCATTTTTCACATTTTGAGTATAGGAGCATCTCATTCCATTTCATTTACATATACTGTAAATATTTTACATATACATCCTTACATACATATACATGACACATTTACACACACATTTTACATCACTTAGAAATTGTACACATTGCATACAAATAGACTTCCTCCATTTAGTTAATGCATTGTTCATTTTTAGGAATCATGCATCATGCATTAAAATCTTTTGCCAAATCCCTTGAGTATTGAAAAGTTACCTATGAGAGTGATTTGACTTACCTTTAGTTGGGTTTGTGGATTGAAAGTTTCCTAAGAGGTGCAAGGTTTTGAAGTGTCTATCCCTTGCCTATATCTTCTTAGCCAAAAAGCCACCCAACTAGTCCTTTAGAGATTGGAATGTTTAGAGGGAGTTATTGGATATAAGGTAGTCAAATGATGTCTCACCAATCCTAGAACAAATTTTCTAAACCTTTCAAGGCGAAATACCAGCTTGTACTTGAAAAGAGAGATGATTAGGCATCCTTTGATTTAAACCTTCTCATTTTAAACCTTTGGCCCTTTTCCTAATTAAAATTTACCTTTGCAAACCCCTTTGAGCCTTTTTATTCCTAATTTTTCTTGAAATCCTTATTGTTACCTAGCCAATGAACCAAACACTCCAACCCTTCTCATGAGAATAATTATTTATAACATTAGGCACATAAAAAAAAAAGAAAAGAAAAGAAAAAAATACAATAAAAGGGGGAAGAAATGCTTGTCATCTTGTAAAAGTGCTAGTATATCTGCTTTTCACCATTGTCATTCAAAATGAAAGAAATCCACTCAAAATATTGAAAGAAATGAGTTTGGGGGTGGCATTTTTAGGGACAATCATCAAAAGAAAAATGCAAGATACAAGTTTAAAAGTATCAAAGTGTCCCTCCATTTTTATGAGTTTTGTAAAATATGCTAGCACTTGACAATTCTGACTGTGTATTTCTCTCCTCCATATATATATATATATATATATATAATAAAAAAAAAGAGAAAAAAAGAAAAAAAATAATAAAATAAGAAGTGTATCTTATGTTATCAAGATTGAAAATATTCTCATGCTTTGAATCCTTTTTACCCCTTTTTCTTCTTAGCCTCATTTTGAACCCCATATCCCCATTACATCCCTAAAAGACCTTTGATCTCTTGATAGTACTTGCTACATTAGTGGAGATAGGAGTAGGGAATTTGCCTATGGGATTGGAAAATTATCCTTTCATTCATTTAATTCCATCATTTTATATAGAGACACTTTGACTATTGATTGTCCTAGAATTCCTTTTGAGCATGACTCTCTCTTTTGATTGGTTGGTTTGGGGATTTTGAATGATAATTGACTTGATGGCTAAGCGGTGAAAGCTTGGATAAGCATTAGATTCTTTGCATTTTGAAGGATGGGTATATGGATTGCTGGTATGGCTAAAGGTGTGTTAAGTTACTTTAATAGGTGATTTTCATAGCTCTTTGGATAAGGCACCCCTAAAAAATTTTTGCATCACATTTTAAAGTTTGCTTGAGGACAAGCAAAAGCTTGAGCTTGGGGGTACTTGATGCATACATTTTGCATAGTCATTTAGGTCTAATTTCATAGTCATTTTATTTGATTATTAGTCATTTTTAGCTAATTTCATTAGTTATTTAGTTAGTTTTTCATAATTGTCAATTTTGGATTAATTTGTAATTTTTACTTTATTTTGTAGGAAAAATGGTGTTTTTGAAGGACTGAAGAGAAATTTTGCCATTGAGGAGTGACTTCTACAGCCAAAGATGTCAAAAACAAGTTTTCAAGCTGAAATATGCATTGATCAAATTGCGCATAACTTGCCGCATAAGCTATGCAGATCTGCATAAGGAGAAGAAACACTGTTCCAACACCTGCCGAATTGTGCATAAGGGGAGTGCATAGCTTATGCAGATTCATGCCTCCCTTATGCAATCTCACGGAATTGTGTATAACCTATGCGCCAAGTCATGCGCCGCATAAGTGAACCAGAATAAAATCGCATAAGGGACTGCATAACTTATGCAGTCCACTTATGCAGTACCACAAAGATTTCATTAATGAGCTGGCAGAAGATTCCCTCAGAAAATCCCTCCTAAAACACACCATTTTAGGGCTCCATATCAGAAAATGCTATAAATAGCCTCATTTCCCATTTTAGAGAGGGAAGACAAGAAGGAAAGGAAGAAAAGGGAGAGGAGAGGCAGCAGCTGAAGAGTCACAATCATTTTCCACACCATTTTCAACCAGATTTGGAGATTTATTTCTTTTCTTACATTTTTTCTGCATTTCTAGTGTTGAGCTTTTTATTTCTTAGCTTAAATTAAAGCTTTATTTCCATTTAAACTCAGAATATCTTGTAAGCATTATGGGTAGTGAGTAGTTTTATCTTGATTCTGGAGTAAGGGTTGTAATATTTGAGATATTTTGTGGATTTTGATTTGGTAATCCATATTTTGTGGTCTTAATGAGTTTTATTTATTTCTTGTGTGCTTAATGACATGCTTAGTGTAGGATCCCATTAAGTGATGTTCTTAATCCATGGTTGAGACACCGAAAGGAGAAGGCCTTGTGATAGATAATCAAGAAATTGGACTTAATTAACTTAGATCTAGAAATAGACTAAGGATTAAGAGGATTCACAGATTAATTAAAGAACCTAATGGGTCTTAATTAACTCTAACTCCACGAAAGTAGGATTAGATTGATTAAGGCACGCTTTGTCTCACTCGAAAGGGTATTCAAAGGATTTAAGAATTAATCTCCTTAAAACCCGTAAGTTCCACAAGATTGGATAATCAATTTAAAATCCCAAAATAGCTCGAATATGAAATCCCGAACTCCGGAATCGCCTTTTTATCATTATTGATTTCTAATCAAATTTAATTACTTGCCATTTTAAATTTTGCCATATTTCAACTTGCTTATTTCAAATTGATGCAATTTTAGTTTAATTAATACATTGTTGGATAGATTATTAATTTTGCACATATAGATTTCATACTCCAATACCCATCAATTTATTGCTTTAATTTCAGAAATAGTTCAATTTAGTCAACTTTTTATATCAAAAATTCAATCATTAACACAACTCCTCGTGGGAATGATATCTTATCTATATTACTTGTACGACCCGTGCACTTGCGGTTGGGCCACATCACCGGTGACTGGGGAAGGGCTAGGCAGCGGTTGGGTAGCAAGGGGAGGAGAGAGGAGAGAGAAAATTGAGAGTGAAGGGAGGTGCAGCAGGTGCACGATAGGGAGGAAGAAAAAGAAGGAAATCTGGTCTGATTTGATCGGTTTGGCCACTTCGATTCAAAACACTCGAAATTAAATTTTTACTCTGCTTTGGGACAAAAAACGAGGTCCAAAAATTTCAGAAAAAATTTAAAAAAATTTGTAGAGTCTAAATATATTTTTATTTTTGCCACGTAATCTTTAAATTAATTTTTAAAAATGATCGAAGTTTAATAATTTTAGGAAATCAAATTTGATTCAAAAATTCAGAAATTTTAAATAAAATCTTAAAATATTTAATACAATAAAATATTAATATTTGTTGTCCCAAAATAGTCCAAGAGGGGGGATGAATTGGACTTTAACAATTTTTCGACCCTTACTTGTAGCCTAATGAAAAATTGTGGCTTTGTTCAACTAGATGCTTCTCTATACAAAATGATAGTGATATGTGTTTCAACAATGAGTTCCTAAGTTTCAATTCAAGCCTCAATCAATGTATATAGCAATATCTAACAAAGCATGCATCATACAATATATAACTAATTTCTCAACTCACTCCATAAGTCCACAAATTTATCAATTCAATCTATTCAATTAACATTCAATATCATGTATAACAAGAAAAATTTAAATTGCACAAGAGTAAGGAGGTCAAGGTTAGAGAGATCAAACACAATGATTTTTATAGTGGTTCGGCTTAACTAGCCTACATCCACTCTCTCAAAGAACCCTCTTTGAGTCTTCTCTCCACTATTTGCTCTTTTGAAGGCAAGAGACCAAAAGCCCTTTACAACTTTTCAACACCAAGCTTTTACCAAGGTAGCTTGAAACCTTCACAAGTACTATCACAAGCACTTACTCTCTCAAGCTTCAATAGGTGCTTGTACAACCTCTCTTAAATGCAATTCAATGTTGTAACACTCACTCTTACTCAATACAAATCAAACTATAAAGAAGAGATGAGTTGATTTGCCAATGGTAGCTCAAAATCTTTAAAGCTCTTGAATAAAAGCAATAAATGAAAAATCAGAGTTGGAGTTCAAATGTAAGCTTTCATCAAGTGTAAATGAAGTAAAGAAGGTGTATTTATAGTCCCAAATCATTTTAGATCATTTGAAACTCTTTTGGAACGTTATACACACCGTCCAAGACAAAATAGCCGTTATTTTGTCCTTTTGTGCGAAGTTGAGCAGCTCTGATCAATTAGCAAACTAATGAAATTTTAGTAGCAGTCACTAAACTGGTTAGTAAACTAAATTTTTTAGCAAAATTATTAGCAAACTAAAAATTTTAGCAAACCAGTTAGCAAACTAAGTCAACAGCTGCATGTCTCAACTTGCAATGTAAAATGATTTAGACCTTAAAAAAATGTTTCAATAGTAGTGTCCAAGGTCATGATGAGAAAAAGTAATAAAATTTCATTTTTGAGCTCCATATGACTAAATTCTCATCCATTCTTTTCACAAAAGACCTAAGACTCAATCTCTAATACTATGCCTTTCATACCTTTTCTTTGAGTCTTGGCTTCCATAATCTTGTTCTTTTCTCATTTTGAATTTGTCTTGAAATGCCTTTGAGTATCCTTTCTCCTTAGATGAAACTTCAAAGGTTCTTTATGCATAAGACAAAGAATCTAGACATCACTTTAAAGTTAGGTTAGATAGATTCTCTTTGAGTTTTGTTATCATCAAAATCAATGCTCATTTTGAGCTGCACGGGGTCAACTATATTTATATATAAAATAATTATCTAAAATTTTGGAGTGTTACAAATGGATTAGGTAATATTGGTAATATAAAAAAATATTTAAATAATTTAAATTAAACTAATTATTAAAATTTTAATAATTAAATTGATAAAGTTAATTAATCATTTCCCCTTCCAATTATAGTTTTTCCACGCCAATATTATTGTTCAAGTCAAATAGCTTCCTAGAGTGAAACTTCCTAGAAATTTCCTCCTCTGGTCTACTGGTGGTTTTGTTCTTGATTTTCTTGGTTACATGTTACGATCTGCTCTATGGGAGGCTGAAGAATCAGAGTCTCTTGAAGAATTCTCTTTTTTCTTCATATTGCTAACAAGTGCGTTCTGTGGATCTAATGGTTTTGTTCAGAAATTTGGTGGCTCATATCTTCTGTTCTATGGATGTACCTTGATTTGGATAACGTCATTCATATATTTGTCTCGGAAGTTTTCTCTTTTATAGAATGGCTGCTTCATCATCTTCTTGTCCTTTTGATGCGTTCTTGAGCTTTAGAGGCGATGACGTTCGCAAGACTTTTGCAGATCATGTCTATGCAGCTTTGACTGGAGCGGGGATTCACACCTTCAGGGACGATGAAGAAATTGAGAGGGGGAAAAACATTGACCAAGAACTCACGAAAGCAATACAACAATCAAAAGTAGCAGTAATAGTGTTTTCTCCAGACTATGCCTCTTCAAGATGGTGCCTTGATGAGCTTTTGATGATCAATGAGCGTAGAAAATCTGATGGTATGCATATTTTGCCAATTTTTTACCATGTCGATCCAAGTGCAGTCAAGCGGCAGAAAGAAAGCTTCAAGGAAGCATTTGATAGACATGAAGAGCAACTAAAGGAGGAGATAGACAAGGTAGAAAGATGGAGGGCAGCTCTTAAAGAAGTTGCAGATCTAGGCGGGGAGGTTTTAAAAGACCAGTATTTTTTTCAACTCCTCTGTGTTTTGTTCAAATTAATCCGAAGATACAATTCATTTTAACTAGAATTTCACTAAAATGCAGAATTCAGTTTATATGAGAGGTCTGTTTAACAAATAGTTTTATTATCTAAGTGCATAATGGTAGAGAAAAGTAGGAAAGGTAAGAGAGAGGGTATATGTTTTTGTAAGAAATATAAGAGCATTTTAATCCAATTCATTTCAAATTTCATTTAATTTGATGAGAATTGATTTTAATAATTTTATGAAATTCAATCCTAAAATTTTTACATGCTAACAAAATTTGGTGAAATTCATTTCAACCAAACAACCACTTATTTAAACTACTACAATCTCCAAGGACTACTACTTGACATTGTTAAAAAAACAATACTAATAACACAGATGTTGAAGGTGTTGAATTCTAATTGAATTGAAGCATTTAATTGAATTATAATCCAAATCAAAGTTAAAGTTGAAATTATTATTATTTTTTTCGACAACTCAAATTCCTGCCATTCTAGTATTATTAAATCAATTACATAAATTTATTTGTATTAGAAGGATGATAATCCTTACATATGCTCATTATATTTCTTTTTAACCATGACTTTGGCTTTTAGTTACGAGGCACCGTTCATTCAAAACATTGTCAAGCTCGTTGCGAATAAATTGGATCGCAAGCTTCTGCATGTGGGTTCCTACTTAACAGGAATAGATGATTATGTAGGCCGGATTAATCAGTGGTTGCAAGATGAGTCGACAAATGTTAGGATATTGGTACTTTACGGGATTGGCGGGGTTGGAAAGACCATCATTGCAAAGACTGTTTATAACCAGAACTCTCACAAGTTTGAAAGGAGCTGCTTTCTTGCGGACGTTGCTGAAACATCAGAAGAGCCAAAAGGTATGAATAGCTTACAAGAACAACTTCTTTCAGATATCCACAAGCGGGAATCAGTAAAGATATATAATGTAGATGAGGGAGTTATGAAGATCAAGGATGCTATGTATTGCAGGAATGTTATCATTATTCTTGATAATGTGGATAATTCAGAACAATTCAAATCCATTATTGGTGAGCAAGAGTGGCTGTCGTCGGGAAGTAAAATCATCGTCACAACTCGATTGAAGTGTTTGTTAAGTGAAGTTTGTTGGAAACTTCACATTGAGCCATTGAGTGTTGAAAAGTCACATAAACTCTTCGCCTTGCATGCCTTTGGACTAGAAGATCCTCCTGAAAATTTCGATGAGCACTCTGAACGTGTAGTGAGCCTTTGTGATGGTCTTCCATTAGCTCTTTGTGTTTTAGGCTCCTTTCTTCGTCGCAGAAGTATAGATGAATGGAAAAGTGAGATTAAGGAACTGCAAGAAATTCCTCATAGTCGAATTCAAAAGATTCTCAGAAAAAGCTTTGATTCTCTACATAATGATCGTCATCGAAGCATATTTCTTCACGTAGTTTTTTTCTTTATTGGGTGGGATAAAGATGTTGTCGTTAAAATTTTAGAGGGCTGTGGCTTCGAAGCAATAATTGGAGTTCAACATCTCTTGGATAGATGTCTCATTGAAATCAATGAAAGAAACAACCTAGCGATGCATCAGTTGGTTAGAGACATGGGTAGGGAAGTTGTTCGCCAAGAATCTCCTGATGAACCGGGGAAGCGCAGTAGAATATGTAATCATAAAGAGGTATTTAGGGTGCTGACAGAAAAAACCGTGAGTTACACTTCTCATACACATCTTTGTTTTTGGTTTTTACGTGCTTCTCCTGTAACTCTTTTTGTGTGTGTTTCTTGGTTTGACGCAGGGTACCGAGACAATTAGGGGCCTCATTCTTGACATGCATTTGTTAAGAGAAGAGAAACATGTCGGCCCAATTTCAAATTATGGAAATTACAGTCATGAAAATTCGGTGGAGGAATCAGTGCTTGGTTGTGAAGATAATCATTCAATGCATAATCGTCTTGGTGGCATCGTTTGGCAGCGGATTGTGAATTGTATCCCAAAAACCTCATCTACCTCTGCAGATGTGATAAAAACAGAGGCATTTGCAAACATGCGCCAATTAAATGTGCTCCTGCTCGATGATGTTAAGCTTGATGGAGGATATGAAGATTTTCCAAAACACTTGGTGTGCCTGCGTTGGCTCAGATTCCCTTTGAACTCTATGCCAACGTGTTTAAATGTGGAGAAACTTGTTGTTCTTGATATGCGGTATAGCAGGCTAAAACATGCTTGGCAGGGAAAGGTGTGTGACTCACTCTTCTTGTCTTTTTCTCTTTATAATCTATCAAAATATATGACAATTTATTGAAGCCGATTTTTTTTTTTCCACTAAATTTTCAGTCGTTTCCATGCTTGAAGATCCTTGACCTAAGTCATTCTCATTTACTCACTACAACCCCTGACTTCACGGGACTACCTGGTCTTGAGAGTTTGCTGCTGAAAGATTGTATAAATTTAGTCAAGATTGACAAATCTATTAGAGTCCTAAGGGGACTTGTCTTGTTAAATCGTGAAGGCTGCATAAATCTCAGGATGCTTCCAGACACAATTTCTGATTTGAAATCACTTGAAGAACTATATTTGACTGGTTGCTCAGAACTTAAAGTGCTACCCAAAGTGCTGGCTCAGATGGAATTCGTGAAGGTGTTTTTCGCTGGTGGAATTACCTTGAATGAATTAAGCTTTAGCTCGAGAGATGTAAGGGGATATTGGTCTTGGTTATCAGGCAGAGAAGGTCCGGAATCCACTATGTTTTCATCTGCTTTTCTTCCACGTTCTTTGACCCATTTAATCCTTCCAAACTGCAATTTATCAGATGGTAAATTTACCACGGATCTTCATTTGCCGTCTTTGAGACATTTAGTTCTGCGTGATAACCCACTTAATACTATATCGGCTGAAATTCCTGGGCTCCCTTCACTCGTATATCTCGATATAACGCAGTGCAACAACTTCAACGTTATTATAAAGGTTCCTACGAGTATAGAGGAACTGAATTTGATAGGGAGGTTAGTTACACGTCTGTCGGACTTGCTGCGTTTTGGGTTAGAGGACATCTCCAGTGGTCGTGAAAACCGGTAATTTTCTCAACTCTTTCAATATATTTATATTTAATTTATTTAAAATACTTTCAAGTGGACTCAGTTGGTCTGACGAATATTTCTAAAATATTTTGAAGCTTTAAAAAGTAGCGTTCAAAATATTTTGATTTAAGAGGGTGAGTTCCATATTCTTCTCCCCTCTAAAAAAATAAAAAATAAGTAATTTTATTAAAATAAATTAAAATATAATGATTAAAATAAAATAATTAATAAAATTGAGTGAGTACTAAAGAAATTTATCCTTCATTTTCAACTTACTAAATAAATTCCTAATCTTTGTGCTTATTAGATTTCCATTTTACCATGACTTTGGCTTTAGGTTCATGACATCGTTCTGCCAAAATGTTGTGCAGCTTGTTCAATCGGATTGCCCGTATTTCCTGGGGAAATTCATTACCATGAACAATAATGTTTGGTGCCAATTACAATTTCTGGGGGATGGTCTTCGGTCACGTGAAATACTACAGGAGAATACTTCGGGTCCTTCGCTTGCGCATAACTTACTTCTTTGGGATATGCATAAGGGAAAATTAGTAGAGGCGGACGAGGGATATATGAAGACCGGGAGTTTCTTGGCTATCCTGAGGGTTTTCATTGAAAGTTTGATTTAAAAATTAAAAATTCAATTAATTGAAATTTTGATGGAAAAAGCTACTATGAGATTTCTCACAATGGATTTTAGTGTGCTTAATTATATGATTAGTTGATATTACTTAAATAATATATTACTTAAATAATATTAAAATTTAATTAAAAGTTAAATTTTACTTTTATATATGACTTAAACAATATAATTGATAATTGATTTAACTGTTGTATGGAGCAGATAATTAATAATTGTAATTGTTATTAATAATTGATAGTCGGTAATTGATAACTAATTGTAATTAATATATCGTAAACATTTAGCAAAACTATGAGCACTTGTTTCGATTAATGATAAAATGACTAATAATGATAAATACTATATAATTTATTTTACTATTAAAATAAATATATAGTTATTAATTTATTATATAATATATTAAAAATATAATTTTTTTATGTATATATAAGCCTAAACATTATAATTACTATATTTATTTGTTTTTAATTATAATTTTATTTGTTATGAAAATTTATTCTAAAGATACAAAAAATTTGCAATTAATAAACTTTTAAAAAGGTAATATAATTTAAATAAAAAATACAATAAATCAACTATTAAATGATGAAAAATAATTATAAAAATAGAGTTGATATAAAATGCACCAAACTATTTGTATCCTATCGACTATTAGTAATTTTTTTTTAAAGATCAATTTGATAAAAAAATTCAAAATTTTAGGTGAAATCACGATTATAGTCAAAACTTCTAATTTTGTGAATTATAGTTAGACTTTAGTTAGTTGTCACAATTTTAACTAAATAGACTAAATTAATTAGTGAAAGTTAATAGTAAATTATAATGTAATTCTTAAATTTTTTTTTGATTAACAACATAGTCTATTAATTTAAATTTAAATTATATCTAAATATTTTAATTTATTATATAAAATATATTTATAATGTAAAATATATTTTATAATTTTTAATTGAAAATTTGATACTAAAAAAACTATGTTTCTTGATTAAAATGTATTTTAATATAATGTTTTAGTATTAAAGTAAAAAAAAAAAATATATATATATATATATATATATTTAACAAAGTTTTTAAAAAGTGAAGAAATGTAAATACCAAGGTTTTCATACTTTAACAGGTCATAAAACAGATGAAGATAAAGAGATAAGGGTTTAAAATTTAATAGGGGTTAAACCAGTAGACTATTAAATAAATATTATAAAATTATTAATAATAATATTTAATTATAATTAATACATTTATATATTTTATAAATAATTATTAAAAAATTTAGTTAAATTTTGATATGTAATTTTTTAAAAAATAATTTAGATATTTCATTAAATTTTTTAAATAATAACATTTAATTGTTTACAACAAAAAAGTTTAAAATTGAAATCTTTTATAATAATTTTATTCGTATTAATGAACAATAAACATAATATATTAATTTATAGAAAATAATAAATGAAAAAATTTATATAATAATAATAATAATAATAATAATAATAATAATAATAATAATAATAATTTAACATACAAATAGAATAAATTATTACGTTGCAATAAATGAAACTAAAAAAGTTATTAATTATTTTATATGTAAGAGTTATTGATTATATATATATATATATATATATATATATATATATATATATATATATATATATATATAAGCATCAAATTAACAAAATATAACACAATATGTATTAATTATATATAAACACATAATTATATTAAACTATATAAAGTATCCAAAAAAAGAAAAATTCATAAATAGAATCAATTTTGACTTTTTTACTTGACATAATTTAATACAATTTTAGTTAATTGTCGATAATTGTATTAAAATCATAAAATAAGTTCACATCAATGTAATTCAATTTATAAAATTAATTTTTTTTAATTATGATTTTTATGGATATAAATAGTTTGGATTTTAAAATATTAATTTTTATAAACCATTCACACCTTATTTTTAATGCTAAAAAAAATAAAGTTACAAAAATTAGTAAATATAATAACATAAATATTCATCTAATTAAGTAATATATAACGCTAACTCCACAATAATATTTTTTTATGATATATATATATATATATATATATATATATATATATATATATATATATATTTATTTATTTATTTATTTATTTATATGTTGATTTATATTTATTTTGTTTAATTTTTTTAATTCGTAGTCTTAAAAAATTTAAAATGTTGGGTTTTAATCAATATTCATAATTTTGTATGTATTATGTTATTTTAGTTCAAAGTGTTATAAAAAGCCCAATTCAATTTATTTTTAATATATTTTATTTCTCTATAATATTTTATTGTGGTATTCCTAATAATAGATCTATTATTTAACAAATTACAGAAGATCAACGAGAATGTAAACCTAATTATAATGAATTTATATATTAATATAATCTTAATAAATAATTTATTATATGAAAATAAATGTATAATTGTCACGACCCAACCTATGGGTCGGATCGGCACTAGGACCTGGGCCAGCCTAAAGCCCCCGAGGCCTGTAGTAAGCCTAACTATTCCTTAACCCAACTCTAAGGCCCATTTGGGCCCAATTTCAAGAAATCAACCGGACAGAGTTCGGCCATAAAATGAACCTTTCAACGGGGAGTTTTTGACTCGCCTGACCTGTAAACATAATATATAATCAATTGGGGGCTCAGCTCACCCTCCACATCCTCATACAGCATAAAAATAAATGGGAGTTCAGCTCCCTCATCCAGTCTATCAAACATGCATGTGACAATAATTTTACAGGTCCAAAATAACAATTTATATTACAGACCCAAATCAATTAAATACTTCTAACACATGCGGAAATTCTAGAAGTTTATAGAATTACACAAACATGAATAGATGACTTGCGAGGGAGAAAAGCAGGTTAACCTCAAAAATATCTTCCTGTGGCCTGGAAAAATATTGAACAGGAGTGAGCGTTTGACTCAGAGAGTAAAATATCAATTTTAACCATAATCTCTATAACTATCTAAAGCTAATGCATCCTGTAGAGTGAAATGCAACATCAGCAATAAATTCATATCATAACAGCAAAAAGGTAATTTGGAGCACTCACACACCCAGTAATATCAATCATAATATATGGGAGCTGATCCCCTATACAGCTCTCTTAAATCCAACCTGTGCCAGCGAAGAACTCAAGCCGGACTTTCGCTTAATAAACCAAATCGAGATCCCAGCGAAGAACTCAAGCCATGTCTACCCCGAAGGACCGGGTCCCAGCGAAGATCTCAAGCCGTGTCTACCCGTCCTATCCATAGTCCACACCACATCACACGCACGCCAACACACGCACACTGCTCCAAATTATTACAACAACATCCATGGCACTTTAACAGTTATGAATGCAACATAAAACGTGCCTAGAGTTTAACTACATAGATATATACATATAAGTGATGCATGGGCATACTTAAACATATAATAATATCGAAATTACAATTAAAATTAATATTTTACTCACAGACTTGACAGCAATCACTGTGGCGGCTGGGCGGAGGAAGAAGGCTGTCCCGGCTCACCTGAAAATTACATTACAATTATTTAATACAAATGACTCAATACAAATCAAGAAAAGACCAAATACGTCCTAAGTCGTGCCGAAAATCCGGCAGAGTCTCCCCTATACCTAGGATCTCCCCAACCTGCAAAAGGGCTCAAAACACACTTCTATATTCACAACCCATATATCCACAACTCAATCACATCACACAGCCTCTCCTGGGCCCATTAAATCAGTCATCCATCACAATATGTAAAATTTCAATTTAGTCCTTATAATTGATTATTTTTGCAAAAACTGTCCAAATAAGCTCTAAAAGTTCTAAAACTTTGCCCCACGGTCCTTAGCAATATTACTAAGCTATTGCAAAAAGAATCATAATTTTCTGAGCTATCACGAATATTTTATGGATTTTTAATCCTATTTAAGCACTAGAAAATTACGAAAAAGTAAGGTTCGGGTTTACCTTTGCCAATTTCGACTCCGGGGACGCACTCGGGACGTCTGACAATGGTGGGGTAGCCAAAACCTTGATTCAATTCGGAGACTTTTTTCCGGTAGCCAGTCTATCTGGCCGGAAATTCACAGACCCGGACAACTGTCGAATTTCCACGAATTGAAGATACCTACACGAAGCCCACAACACAGGGGTTAGTACATAAATTTTACGGAATTTTCTACGCTCATTAAATGCTCGGAAAAACACTGCGAAATTCCATGGGACCCACCGAAAAACGGTGTCGGAAAATTTCAAAATTTATATTGCCGCAAAGCTCTCGACGAGTGGAGCGCTCTGGTACTCTCGGTTTTCTCGTGGGGTTCACGGTTTGTGAGAAATCTAGCCCAAAAATCAAAATGGACTAAAATTTTTCGGGTAAAAATTGGACAAACCGTTCAATGGATTTCGGTGTTCTTGGTATCTATGGAAAGCTCTCGACGAGTAGATGGATTTAAACACAAGACCCGGTCCGATTGGTGGCCGGATCAGCCGAATTTCGGCCGGGAAGACGAAGCGGCGCGTTTGCGCGTCGCATCGCGTCGCTTCGGGCGGGCTGGGGTGGTAGGGGAGGCAGGAGCGCGGCAAGGGGAGGAGGGAGGAGAGAGAAAATGGGAGAGAAAGGGGGGGAAGAAGGAAACGCGCGCGAGAGAAAAAGAGAAGAAAAAGAAGGAGCCGGTCCGATTCGATCGGTTAAGTTCGATTCGGCCGGTTCGATTCGAAATACAAAATTTTGAATTTTTACTCTGCATTGGGACCGAAAACGAGGTCCAAAAATTCCGAAAAAATTTCAAAAAACTCAGAAAAATTCATAGACTCCAAATATATTTTTAGTTTTGCCACGTGGTCTTTAAATTAATTTTTAAAAATCATCAAAGTTTATATTTTCGGAAAATCAAACCCGATTTCGAAAATCAGAAAAATTTCAAATGATTTCCTAAAATTTAAATAAAATTAAAACATCCATATTTGCCCAAAAATAATAAATTTAAAAATTAAGAGTGCTACAATAATTTATTATATTATAAAATTTTTAGTTGTCAATATGTAAAATAGTATTAGGGTTTATATGAAGCTATTGGTTTTTTTTTCTTTTATTGTAATTTTTTACGATACTTTTATTTATTTTTTATTATTTTTTGTCAAATTTAATAATATTATAATAATATAAAGTTAAGGATATTTTAATATAATAATTCTACTTTACTAATTTATTTTTTAATTGTTTTAAATATTTAAAACTTATAATGTAAAATTTTATTTTAATTTTTGAATAAATATATTTTAATTATATATATTAACTAAATATTAAAATTAAAATTTTAAATTTTAAATTCAATTCAAGTAGAAGAATTACTTTTCAGTCAAAAATTTATATATTTTTTTAAAATGATTGATATTGATAAAAATATAAATTTAACCAAATTTACAATTTATTTTATATATAAACAAATTTTCATTTATTTTATTTTTATTAAAAATAAAAAATAAATATTTTTATATTCTAAAATTATTTTTCAGTATAATAAATTAAAAAATATTTTTTATTGAAAACTTTAATGAAATTATTATAATTGCATTTGAGTTTTGACTAATTTAGGTAAATAGAATAAAACTATAAATAGAATAAAAATAATTAAAATTTTGAATAAAATTAGAAAAGTGCTCTGAATTTTTTTATTGATTATTCAATTTTTAAATAAATTTTTTTTATGTTAATAAAATATTGTAATTTATAAATTTATTTAAAATTTAAAATAAATAGTATTCATAAAAATTATTTTGACTCTATTTGAATAATTAATCATTTAAAACAAAAATGAATTTTTATTTTTTATTAAAATATAATAAAAAATCATAATATAAAATTTAGATACTCATTTATTTCAAATTTTTATCTATTTAAATAAATTTTATATTATTATTTAATTGCTAAATGATTAAAAAGAAATCGAAACATAGTTTTTCAAATATAGGCAAACATTTTAATTTTGTCAATTTAATCTTTTTAAACTGAACTCATCTTGAATTCGATTATTCTCTACCTAAATCCATCCTATTTCTGTTCTACCAGATTGAGTATTTGTAAATATCCAATCCGTTGCTATATCTAAATAAAACCAATATCTTTTTAAATTCAATGATATTTATATAGGTTAAAATAGATTGATTTTTTTTTCATATTTAATATTGATGCATCGGAAAATATTTAGGATTATCAATATCATTTTTACGTTAAAAAAAGTGCATTTTAAATGTTATTGTATAAGATTTTAATTTTATTGAGTTTGCTTAGTTTAATTGTAGATTAATTATAATTTGTTAATATCCTTATATGAATTAGCATATTTTTTAATTTTTAATTTATTAATTAATCTTAACTAAATTTTTAATTTTAACCATGATATTGTAAGAAAGTCTAATTATATTTTTGCATATATTTATGTGAGAAATTATGCCTATCTTAATTTTATTTTAAATTGTTATGTTTTAGATTTTTAAAAATAACAAAAATGAGAGGAAGATAAAAAAAGGAAAAGAAGAGTATTCTTATATGATTAATATGAAATAATTAAAAATGTATAATTAAATTTATATTTATATTTTACTCAATGATGTATTTATAACATATATAACATAATTTATAATTTAAAAAAATAAAAATACTTATTAAATATATTAAATAATTAATATGTTAAATATATTTTAAAATTATTTATATTAAACAATGCGATAATATAAAATTTTTAAACACTAATATAATAAAAATAAAAATTTTATAATGATAATGCCCAAACTAACCAAAATACATTTTAAACCAAAATACATTTTAAAAATTATTCTATTTTTTAATTTTATAAATAATTATCTTTCACATTAATCTAACTATGCAACCTTATTATACAAGTTAATATTATTTTAAATTATAAAAAAATTAAAATAAAATATATGTAAATCAAACTTAAAAAAAAATTAAAATAATAGAGTTTTAACCAAATTAATTTAATGAGCTAATTTACATTTATTATTAATTTATTTTAATTTTTAAATATTTTTTCCATTATATTTTTAAAAGTTATTATTATCTTACATTTAAGTTTATAATTAAATTAATATTATATATTAATAATACAATACATAACTTTCCTAAAAATATAATCAAATAAAAAATAATAATTCTTAAATTGATTAATTAAAATGAAAATAAAAATTAATATTTTAATTTAAATAATTAAATATAATATTTATAATACTATAATAATATTATATTATATATAAAAAATAATAAAATTTTATTTAAAAAAATTAAATCACGAACATGTATAACGAATATAATGACATGAAAAATTAGTAATTTTTAAAACAATATGTATTCTTAAAATAAGTTCATATATAAAGATTAATCGAAATTAGTTAAAAATAAAATTTTATTTAATTTAGTAAAATACTATTTTATCAATTTAAAAATAATTATTAAAATTGATAAAAAAAATTAAAAAAATAGCTAATAGTAATAATATAGGAAAATAATTATATTATGTTTATTAATTAAATTATTTAATTAAACTAATTATTAAAATTAAGATTAATATAAAATTTAAGAATTAAATTGATAAAACTAAAGCGTTTTAATTAAATAAATCGGAAAAATCTTAGAAAGATTTAAAGATATATATTTTTAATGTTTCGGCCGTTAATCATGTGGTCTTTCAATAATAGTTTTTCCTACTATATATTTTCACACTAATATTAGTGGTCAAGTCAAGTGGCTTTTCCAGAGTGAAACTTCCCAGAATTTTCCTCCCATTTTCATTGATCTGGTAGTTCTGCTCTTGATTTTCTTGGTTAACCTGAATAATATGCTCTATGGGAGGCTGAAGACTCGCAGTCTCATGAACAAGTTCTCTTTTTTCTTCATATGGTTTTGTGTTCAGAAATTTGGTGGCTCATATCTTCTGTTCCTTGCTTTGGATCTCCTTACTCATCTATTTGGCTTGGAAGTTTTCACTATAATGTCTGCTTCAAAAGCTGTAGCAACTTCATCTTCTTCATCTTCTTGTTCTGATGATGAGTTCTCGAGCTTTAGAGGCAAAACCACCCCTAAGGCTTCAAAAGCTGAAGCATCTTCTTCTTCTTCTTCTTCTTCTTCTTCTTCTTCTTCTTCTTCATCATCATCTTGTTGTTCTTATCATGCGTTCTTGAGCTTTAGAGGCAAAGACGTTCGCAAGACTTTTGCAGATCATCTCTATGTAGCTCTGACTCAAGCTGGGATTCACACCTTCAGAGACGATGATGAAATAGAGAGAGGAGAAAACATTGAGCAAGAACTCAAGAAAGCAATACAACAATCAAAAGTAGCAGTAATAGTGTTTTCCCCAGACTATGCCTCTTCAAGATGGTGCCTTAATGAGCTTTTGAAGATCAATGAGGTTAGGAAAGCTGGTGTTATGCATATTTTGCCAATTTTCTACCATGTCGATCCACATGCGGTCAGGTGGCAGACAGGAAGCTTCATGGAAGCATTTGTTAGACATGAAGAGCAATTAAAGGTGGAGATAGACAAGGTGGAGAGATGGAGGGCAGCTCTCAAAGAAGTTGCAGATCTAGGCGGGGAGGTTTTAAAAGACCAGTAATTTTCTCAACTCCTTTGTGTTTGGTTCAAATCAATACAAAACTTACAATACAGAATTCTGAATTTCATATAATTTATATTTAGTATATTTTATAATTAAAATTAATTTATTCTTATTCACTATAGAAATTTATTTATTCTTATTTCATAGATTATCTTCAATAATAAAATAAAATAATTGTTATTTTTTTAAAAAAATTATATTATATTTCATAAATTTATAATAATTAATAAATATATTAATCAATTAATAATATATATGAAAGTTCTATTTAACAGCATAAAAGTTTTATTATGTGAGTGCATAATGATAGGAGAGAGAAAGAGAGAAAGGTAGGAAAGAGAGGGAGGAGAGAGAAAGGGAAAGAAAAAAGCAAGAGTGGATGTATTTATAAGAAATATATGGGCACTTTAGTTTATTTATTTAAATTTAGTTTTAACCATGACTTTGGCTTTTAGGTACGAGGCATCATTCATTCAAAATGTTGTCAAGCTTGTTGGAAATAAATTGGATCGCAAGCTTTAGCATGTGGCTTCCCACTTAGTTGGAATTGATGATAGGGTTTTGAAATGAATTAGGCATTGATTAGATCAAATTGTTATTGGGGGCAATATGATTTGAATATTCAGTATAGTTTTGCAGTGTCATTGCTTTCTGTAGAAATGGGAAATGGGGAGAAATTTTTATTTTGTAGATTGAATGACTTTATTATTATTATTATTTTTATTTGCAAGAGGGTGGTGTATAAAGAGTTGAAGCTAATCATTGGCATTTAGGACTAGAGACTAGGAAAAGGAACTTAGTGCAAAGTGACACTAATAAATTTAGCACTTCTGAATATGACTAAAATCATTGCAAAATGATAGTAAGAGGATGAACTGAAAACTAAGAACCTGAAATGCTAAACCTTTTTAAAATAATTTCAATTTTGTGGATTGTGGATGTTTTGACTTGACGTAGGCCAGATTAATCAGTGGTTGCAAGATGAGTCGACAAATGTTAGGATATTGGTACTTTACGGGATTGGTGGGGTTGGAAAGACCATCATTGCAAAGACTGTTTATAACCAGAACTCTGACAAGTTTGAAAGGAGCTGCTTTCTTGCGGACGTTGCTGAAACATCAGAACAGCCAAAAGGTATGAATAGCTTACAAGAACAACTTCTTTCAGATATCCACAAGCGGGAATCAGTAAAGATATATAATGTAGATGTGGGAGTTATGAAGATCAAGGATGCTATGTATTGCAGGAAAGTTATCATTGTTCTTGATAATGTGGATAATTCAGAACAATTGAAATCCATTATTGGTGAGCCAGAGTGGCTGTCGTTGGGAAGTAAAATCATCGTAACAACTCGATTGAAGTGTTTGTTAAGTGAAGGTTGTTGGAAACTTCACATTGAGCCATTGAGTGTTGAAAAGTCACATAAACTCTTCGCCTTGCATGCCTTTGGACGAGAAGATCCTCCTGAAAATTTCGATGAGCACTCTGAACGTGTAGTGAGCCTTTGTGATGGTCTTCCATTAGCTCTTTGTGTTTTAGGCTCCTTTCTTCGTCGCAGAAGTATAGATGAATGGAAAAGTGAGATTAAGGAACTGCAAGAAATTCCTGATAGTCGAATTCAAAAGATTCTCAGAAAAAGCTTTGATTCTCTACATAATGATCGTCATCGAAGCATATTTCTTCACATAGTTTTTTTCTTTATTGGGTGGGATAAAGATGTTGTAGTTAAAATTTTAGAAGGCTGTGGCTTCGAAGCAATAATTGGAGTTCAACATCTCTTGGATAGATGTCTCATTGAAATCAATGAAAGAAACAACCTAGCGATGCATCAGTTGGTTAGAGACATGGGTAGGGAAGTTGTTCGCCAAGAATCTCCTGATGAACCGGGGGAGTGTTAACAACAAAATAGTAGAGATAATAAGGGAACAATACAGATTTCTCTTTTAAACTCTTTTTGTGGTGATATCTTTTAATGCAGATAGCACACCATTTATATATCAGTAAATTGACAAAAATAGAACTACAAACTAGGAGGAAGTGGCGATAATACCTCCTGTTATTTCTGATCAGTTCTAACTAAAAACTCCTATTATCTAGCTGGTGTTTGACTCATTATTAATAATAACAAGTAATGCAGTAAAATAAAAAAATAAGAAAAACAAGTTTAATTTTTACTTCGTCATTCACTCCCCTTAAACTTGTTCATTCTTTCTGACCAATTGTCTTCATTCCTAACTTCTCTCGAAGCTCTTCAAACCGTTGTCTTCCCAAAGGTTTTGTTAACATGTCAGCCAATTGAATTTCAGTATTCACATACACTAACTCAATGTTTCCAGCCTGCACACAATCACGAATAAAATGATAGCGAGTGTCGATGTGCTTACTCCTATCATGATATACTGGATTTTTAGCAAGGGCTATGGCTGACTTGTTGTCCACTTTAAGAGTTGCTCTTACTTCTGTATCTTCAACTGCACTAATCACTTTGCTTAGCCAAATCCCTTGACAAGTACCTGCCGTTGCAGCGATATATTCAGCTTCGCATGACGAAAGCGCTACAACTCTTTGTTTTTGCGAGACCCAAGTTACTGGACTGCTGCCAAGAAAAAACAAAATTCCAGTAGTGCTCTTCCGGTCGTCGATATCACCAGCAAGGTCACTGTCACAGTAGCCAACAAGACTCATATCTGGTTGCTTCTTTGAGTAGACACAACCACTGTTCAAGGTACCTTTGATGTACCGAAGAACTTGCTTTACTGCTGCCATGTGGGTTGTTGTAGGCTTCTCCATAAACCTGCTTAAAACACCGACAGAAAAAGTGATATCTGGTCGTGTATTAACCAGATATCTAAGACTTCCAATTAAGCTCCTGTACAAGGTTGCATCAACCAATGCTTCACCATCAACAACTTTACTCAGCTTTGTTCTTGGCTCCATAGGAAGCTTACATGGATTGCACTCCCCTACTCCCATTTTCTCCAAAATCTTCTTGGCATAACCTGTTTGACAAATGGAAATTGAGGTTGTAGTTTGCTTAACCTCAATACCAAGATAAAAACTCAACAAACCAAGATCAGTCATATCAAACTTCTGCTGCATTTCTGATTTGAAGTTTTCGATGACATCTTGATTTTCTCCTGTTAAGATAAGATCATCTACATAGACACCAACTATCATAAGTTTTCCTTCATCTTTCCTTTTATAGAGAGCATGTTCATGTGGACATTGTTTAAAGCCGAGTGCCTTCAAGCATCCATCAAGCTTCGAATTCCACGCTCTGGGTGCTTGCCTTAACCCATATAAAGCTTTATGTAGTTTTAAAACTTTATATGGATTTCTCTTGTCTTCAAATCCAATTGGTTGTGTGACATAAACATCTTCTTCCAATTCACCATTTAAGAACGCTGTTTTCACGTCCATATGATGAACCTCCCAATCCTTTTGTGCCGCAATTGCCAATAAGACCCTTATAGTTTCCAATCTTGCGACTGGTGCAAACACTTCGTTGTAGTCTATGCCTTGTTTCTGCACATAGCCCTTTGCCACTAATCTGGCTTTGTGCTTCAAAATCTTGCCATCTGGGTCTTTTTTCAATCTGTACACCCATTTCAAACCGATTGGCTTGTGACCCTTTGGTAATTCAGTAAGTTCCCATGTACCATTTTCCTGTATTGAAGTAATCTCCTGTTCCATTGCTCTTCTCCAATTTTCATTCTTAGAGGCCTCTTCAAAAGAGGTGGGTTCCTCCAAAGAAAGAAAACATAAGCTGGCTTCTTCTATTTCTCGAGTATTGTCGTAAATCTCTTGAAGAGATCTGTATTTCCGTGGTTCACTTGAGCTGGAACTAGTGCTCGAGCTTTGAGATTGCGTACTGGATGAGGAGATCGGAGTTCCAATTTCAGAAGGAGTCTCTGGATGAGGATTTACTGCTTGTTTGAAATTTACATAAAATTCTCGGCTTCCTTGATTCTCTCAGAATCATCATTCCACTGCCATTTTCTTCCCTCTTCGAAAGCTACATCACGACTCACAATTATTTTGTTTCGAATTGGATCAAATAACCTGTAAGCTTTAGACCCAATTTCATAACCAATCATTATCGCTTGATTGCTTCTATCAGCTAATTTAGTAAGATTGGGAGTTACATCTTTACGTGTGCTACACACCCAAACACACGCAAATGATGTATATTTGGAATCTTACCGAACCAGGCTTGATAGGGAGTTGCTTCAGAAACACTTTGCGTAGGAGCTCTGTTCAAGATGTAAACTGCCGTCTTTACTGCTTCTGCCCAGAATTTCGACGGGACCTCCATGCTTTTTAACATACATCTCGCCATCTCTACGACGGTTTGATTTCTACGCTCCACTACACCATTTTGCTGCGGTGAGTATGGAGCAGTAAGAAATCGTTTAACTCGTTTCTTCACAAAATAATTTGAACGCTGTGGAAGTAAACTCTCCTCCCCGATCGGTTCTGATTGCTCTTAGCTTTTTATCAGATTCAGTTTCAACGAATATCTTGAATTTCTTGAAATTAGCTAGAGCCTCATCCTTGCTTTTCAACATATATACCCACATAAATCGGGAAAAATCATCCACCAATAACATGAAATAATTATTACCTCCACATGTTGTTGGTGATATTGGACCACACAAATCACTGTGAACAAGCTCCAGGGGTCTGCTTGCTCTGAATTCTGTTTGTTTCGGGAATGAAGTTCTGTGCTGTTTCCCCACAAGACACCCATCGCATAGCTTATTTGCTTGATCAATACTGGGCAGTCCTTTTACCATGCCTTTTCTACTGAGCTTTCTCAATGAATCAAAATTAAGATGACCGAATCTAGCGTGCCATGCCCAAGATTCATTGTCTAATTTTGCAAGCAAATTTATTGGTGTAGCAAGCTTTAAGTTTGCAATGTAAAGCCGATTTGCTCCTCTCACAACATCCACCACTAGCCTGCTCCTCCTGTCATACAACTTCAGGTGTCCACTGCCAATCACAATTGAGTTTCCTGCTTCATCAAGCTGTCCAAGACTTATAATGTTACTTTTAAGCCTTGGAATATAATAAACATTCTGTAGAGTTGTGTGTTCAGTATTTTTGCACTGAAACAAGATTGAACCTTGTCCACAAATGCTAGCCATGGACCCATCACCAAATCTCACTTTACCTGTAATGGTAAGGTCCAATTCTACAAAGCAGCGTTTTTCACCTGACATGTGGCTACTTGCACCAGAATCCAAATACCAATTACTTTCTTTTGTTTCGGATTCATTGGTATTTTCTTGCAGCATAATTATCTCAGACTCCTCTGCTGGTAACAATTCTGGCACACACGTTTCCAGCAGCAGCAAGGATGGTCCTTCGTCTTCTTGTGTTAAATTGGCCTTTTCATCTCTTTCTTTCGTGGGACATTCTGAGGCATAATGTCCCATTTGGCCACAGCTATAACACTTGATCTTGCTCTTATCTTTCTTTTGCGGCTTTGACTCATCATCACCGCTTTTCCGGAAATCGCTGTTGCTTCTTCCTCTACCGCGGCCGCGTCCTCGGCCTCGACCTCTGCCCCCCTTTCCACCGTTGCTATTCTGAGCTTTTATGGAAGTGCTGCCCTCCTCTCTGGCCTTCCATTCAGCTCTTGTGAGAAGGACCGTTTCAGCTGAACTGCCTCCACAACCGAGCAAACGTTCTTCATGAGCCTTTAGTGATCCAATTACCTCCTCTACCGATTTGGTTTTTAGATCACTAAATTCCTCTATGGCTGAAACTATCTGCAGAAATTTTGAGGAAGTAGAACGCAACATCTTCTTGATCACCTTTTCATCTTCAACTGGTTCACCAAGGCTTCTTAGTTTATTGACAATGATGGTGAGTTTTCCAGAAAAATCTTCTACAGTTTCTGAATCACCCATCCTCAGTGCCTCGAATTCTCTCCATAAAGTTTGAGCTCTAACCTCCTTCACCTTCTCTGCACCTTGGTTCATAACCTTCAGAGTATTCCACGCTTCCTTGGCAGTCTTCTTGGCCCCTAGTTGCAGTAAGGTATCTTCACCTATACCTTGATAGATAGCCGCCAATGCCATCTTGTCTCTTCGTTTATCAACTAGACCTTCAGACTCGATTGGCTCCCATACACCTTGAGCCATCATAAACACTTCCATTTTAATAGCCCATGCTGCATAATTGCTCTTTGTCAACATGGGATATTTTAGCGTAACCGAGCCCTCCTTCTCTTGACTCGACAAGCTTTCTCTGTTTGAAGTATCGCTGGAAGCATCCTCTCTTTCTTTCTGCTCTCTTTCTCTCCTTGCTCTCTCAATCTCAAGGTGAGACATGTTTCAGGCCTTGATCGAAGAGGCTCTGATACCAAATGTTAACAACAAAATAGTAGAGATAATAAGGGAACAATACAGATTTCTCTTTTAAACTCTTTTTGTGGTGATATCTTTTAATGCAGATAGCACACCATTTATATATCAGTAAATTGACAAAAAAAGAACTACAAACTAGGAGGAAGTGGCGATAATACCTCCTGTTATTTCTGATCAGTTCTAACTAAAAACTCCTATTATCTAGCTGGTGTTTGACTCATTATTAATAATAACAAGTAATGCAGTAAAAATAAAAAAAATAAGAAAAACAAGTTTAATTTTTACTTCGTCAGGGAGCGCAGTAGAATATGTAATCATGAAGAGGTATTTAGGGTGTTGACAGAAAAAACCGTGAGTTACACTTCTCATACACATCTTTGTTTTTGGTTTTTACGTGCTTCTCCTGTAACTCTTTTTGTGTGTGTTTCTTGGTTTGATGCAGGGTACCAAGACGATTAGGGGCCTCATTCTTGACATGCATATGTTAAGAGAAGAGAAACATGTCGGACCAATTTCAAATTATGGAAATTACAGTCGTGAAAATTCAGTGGAGGAATCAGTGCTTGGTTGTGAAGATAATTGTTCAATGTTTAATTGTCTTGCTGGCATATTTTGGCAACTGATCATGAATTGTATCTCAAAAACTTCATCTACCTCATCAGATGTGTTAAAAACAGAGGCATTGGCAAACATGCGCCAATTAAATGTGCTCCTGCTCAATGATGTTAAGCTTGATGGAGGATATGAAGATTTTCCAAAACACTTGGTGTGCCTGCGTTGGCTCAGATTCCCTTTGAACTCTATGCCAACGTGTTTAAATGTGGAGAAACTTGTTGTTCTTGATATGCGGTATGGCAGGCTAAAACATGCTTGGCAGGGAAAGTTGTGTGACTCACTCTTCTTGTCTCTCTCTTTATAATCAATCAAATTATATGACAATCTATTGAAGCCGATTTTTTTTTTTCCACTGAATTTTCAGTCCTTTCCATGCTTGAAGATCCTTGACCTAAGTCACTCTCATTTACTCACTACAACCCCTGACTTCACGGGACTAGCTGGTCTTGAGAGTTTGCTGCTTAAAGATTGTATAAATTTAGTTAAGATTGGCAAATCTATTAGAGTCCTAAGGGGACTTGTCTTGTTAAATCTTGAAGGCTGCATAAAACTCAGGAAGCTTCCAAACACAATTGTTGATTTGAAATCACTTGAAGTACTATGTTTGAATGGTTGCTCAGAACTTAAAGTGCTACCCAAAGAGCTGGCTCAGATGGAATCCTTGACGGCCTTTGTAGCTGGTGGAATTACCTTGGATGAATTAAGGTTTAGCTCGAGAGATGTAGGGGGAACTTGGTCTTGCTTTTCAGGCAGAGAAGGTCCAGAATCCACTATGTTTTCATCTGCTTTTCTTCCACGTTTTTTGATCCATTTAGGCCTTCCACACTGCAATTTATCAGATGATGATTTTCCAATGGATCTTCATTTGCCATCTTTGAAACATTTATTTCTGCGTGGTAACCCAATTCGTAATATATCGGCTGAAATTCTTGGGGGCCTGGGACTTCCTTCACTCGAATATCTTGATTTGTCGCGGTGCAACAAACTCGATGTTATTGTACAGGTTCCTATTAGTATAGAGGAAGTGTATTTGATAAAGCGTAGGCCAATTACACGTCTGTCGGACTTGCTGAGTGTTGGATTAGAGGAAATCTCCTGTGGTCGTGAAAGTCTAGCCAGCCATGAAAACTGGTTATTTTCTCAACTCCGCTATTATTTAAACTAGGTTTTTGCCCGCTATATAGCTTTTTCAATATATTTATATTTAATTTATTGAAAATATTTTCAAGGCGGACCCTATTGATCTGACCTCCTTTTTATCTTGCAGATATAATTTAATATTATTGAATTTTAAATTATAAATTAATTTTAATGTATATTTTTCATTTATATTTTTATTACAACAATACCAAATGTCTGTTTTGAATTCTAATTAAATTGAAGAAATCAAATTGGACTATAATCCGAATCAAAGTTAAAGCTGACCTTTTTTTTCTCCTATTATAATTCCAACCCATGATTTTATAATCATAGGGTGACTTTGGATTGACTTAATTGTTTGTCATAGAAGGAAAATAAGCCTTGTTTTCATCGAAAATTCTTGTGTAAACTTAACCACAATATATAATATGGAATTATACATATAATGGACAGAATTTATATATTTATATTCTGAGTTTATAATGAATAAGATTCGATAATTTTTTTTTATGAAAAATTCTAAAGAGGTATTTTTTTTGGATAAAATTTATTTGCAATAACTCAATTTTACTAATTATTTTATTTTAGTCGTTATAATTTAATTTATTTCAATAAAATTACTCGTCTTTTATTTTTTATTTATCACTAGTAGTTATTTAGGCTAAAACTCAATAAAATTTCTATTACAACTCTTATATAGCTTGTTTTACATGGTTTTAAAAATATATATTCACCGGGTCTGATTGAAATTTTTTTTTTTTTACTTTTTTAACATAATGGAGATTTTTTTTATATATAATTTAAAATCATGTAAAACATGTAATATAGGAGTTTCATAAAAAATTTTATCAAATTTTAATATGATTGACTTTGAATGAAAAAAAATAAATAAATAATTTTATTAAAATAAATTAAAATATAATAATTAAAATAAAATAATTAATAAAATTGATTGATTATTAAAGAAATTTATCCTTCATTTTCAACTTAAAATATATTTTTTTTTTCCAGGACTTCGGCTTGTAGGTTCGGTGCACCGTTCCTTCACCAAGCCGTCAAGGTTGTTGAGAATGAATTTGATTGCAAAGTATTGCGTGCGGACTTCTTTATCATAAAAAATAATAATGCAGACCCGATTAATATTTGGTGCCACTTACACGATAAGTCGATTGATCTTCAGACACGTGTACTTCACGGTATTGGTGAGAGTTTTAAATCATCGTTTTTAACTTACATACAATGGCAAATCAATGATGAAAATTATAATTATCAAGTAATTATTTAATTTTTTTAAAATTTTAATAACTATATTTATATATTTATTAATTTACTATTGTTTTATCATTTTATATAAAGTGTTAATAGCTTACAAGAACAACTTCTTGGAAAAGACATATGAGGGAGTTATCAAGATCGAGTATGCTGTGATTTTCCGGATAGATTTCATTGGAAGTTTGATTTTAAAAGTTAAAAATTTAATCAATTAAATTTATTTATATTATTTGTTATTTTTTTTAACTTTTTTAAGAGTGTTAAAAACTCAAACTCAATCTTATAATCAAAATGATAAAGTTAGAGAGACTAACAGGTTATAAAGAGATCACAAAGTATATAAGTACGCGATATTGAATAAAGAGAGCAAGAAGAATTTTTCTTAACAAATAAGAAGAATTTAATTCTACCAAAAGTTTAATGAAGTCGAATGTTCCTATGAATCCCAAAACATGGGGAAAAAGAAATAGAAAGATTTAAAATCCAAAATTTATCACATTCATGTTTTTCTTGCACATTCTTGTCACGATCCGATTCCATGGGTCGACCGGCATTAGGACTTGGGCCTGCATAAAGCCCTCGAGGCCCGTAGTAAGTCTTACTATTTTCAAATTCATAATCAAGGCCAAACATATAAATAAAATTAAATAAAATAAAATATTTTTATTCGGGTCAACCTAACCCGATAACCATTAAAAACTGAAGTCAGGGGAGCCTCGCTCAACCCTGATACCATCACTTACAAATTGTTTAAATATCATATAAATTTTCATTTATTAATCTCAAGGATCTAAATTAACACGATTCCTAACAAGGTCCATACTACTGTTAACACATGCAGAGTTCTAGATTTCAAATTTAGAAAAAATAATAAAACAATTAAATAATCGATGTTAAATTTGCAAGGAAGAAAACAAGTTGCTCTGTAAAAGAACTCCTCCTGTAGCCTGGAAAAACAGGTGAACAAGAGTAAGCGTTCGACTCAGGGAGTAAAATACAAATTTTAAATACAATTTCTATAGCTATCTAAAACTAATGTATCCTAAAAAATGGAATGCAATACTTTCATAGTTTTCATACAAATCACATCATAACAGCAAAAAGGTAAATTTGGAGTACTCACGCACCTATATAATATTCAAACAGTACATATATGGAAGCTGATCCCCTATACAGCTCTCTTAATCCAACCTCTGCCAATAAGTATCTCTCAAGTCGAACTTTCGCTTAATAAACCAAATGCGAGGGCCAGCGAGATAATCTCGAGCCATGCCTATCTCGACTTATCCATAAAGGATCGGGTCCTAGCGAGTCAAGCTCCAGCCGCGTCTACCCGTCATGTCCATATCTAATACCACACACCACATACACGCCAACACACACACACTGCTCTAAATTACCATAAAACAACATCCATGGGACTTCAAAAATTAAGAATGCAATATAAAATATGCCTAGTATTTAATTACATAGATATGTATTTATAAATGATGCATGGGCATGCCTGAACATATAATAATATTGAAATTATAATTAAAATTAATATTTTACTCACAGTACACCAGAGACGACTGTAGAGGTTGGGTGAAGGAAGATGGTCAACCCTGATCACCTACATAATTTTATTGTAGATTTATTAGTGCTAATTCAAATAAAAATAAATTTAAAGAGGCAAACACATTCTAATTTATGCCGAAAATTTGATAGAATTTTCCCTATACTTAGGACCTACCCAACCTGCAAGAAGATTCAAATAACACTACCCAACCTGCAAGAAGATTCAAATAATACTTATAAATCTCAATTTCCACAATCACATCTCTTCAACATCATATGGCCCTTCTTGAGCCCTCCAAACAATCAATACTCATAATCTTGAAAATTACATTTTAATCCCTGAAATTAACTTTTTTGCAAAAATCACTCAAACAAGCTCTAAAAATTCTAAAATTTTGTCCTGCAGTCCTTAGCAATATTACAAGGCTATTGCAAAAGGAATTCTAATTTTTTAATGACTCCCGAATATTTTATAAATTTTTATTCAAGACTATTACTCAATTTTATAAGTTTCCAACAGCTAACATGTTCCTAATTTAACCCAAGTCAATATTCACATATTTAACTCTCCATTATCAAGTTTCAACTAATCATATAAAATTTAAATACCATAAATTCATATGATTTTATATGCTCAGATGCTAAAAATCTAACTAAAACACACATATATTTTTTAAAAATATTTCACAATCACTCAAAAATTCAAAAATACAATAGAATATCTCCAAATAATTTTAATTTTATGATATATTTTTCTTAGAATTTTTCTCTAATTTTTCCTATTTAAGAAACATTGCATTTAAGCACCATAGACTGAGAAATAATGAAAATAATCTTACCAAAAGCTTATCTGTGTCTCAAAAATTTCAAAAATTTATGAGAAAGCCTCTGGAAATTGAATCATCCCCAAAGCTCGCTGGAGCCACTGCCGAAACCACTGCTCACTGTGGCCGGCCGTTGACTGCCGGTGAGATCTGCTGGATCTGATTATACCATAATATTCCTCTCCTCGTCCTCAGTTCATAGGTGGTATCGGATCGTTGATCCAATGGTCTGATCGTCGATCCAACGGTCTGATCGTCCTAGATCGGACAAAAAAGCTTGAAAAATTTGAAACTTTTCTCCTCCATATCTCACTCATTTGACCACCAAATGTTCCAAAATAGGTATCGAAAGAAAGTTCTCAGAACAAGCTTTCCAACGCCACTTGAATCGCCTCGATCGGAAGTCAGATGAAGCTGAAATTGCGCCTGGAAGTTGGCTGCCCTGCACGCACATTTTTCTCTCTCCTCTATCACTTGCCGCTGCTTCTGGTGCTTCTCCGGCCAGCTAGTGTTGCACTGGCGACGTGGGGTGGTGGGGAAACTCCTTGCCGGCGGTGGTAGTAGGTGGTTGCCGGAAAAAATGGAGGAAATGGGTGGAAAAGGGTAGGACGAAAGATAGTGATGGGAGAGGAAGAAGAAGGGGGGAGGGTTTTTTTTTTTTTTAAAATCTGAGAATGAATCTAGACATCCATGCTGTCTAGATTCATTCCTAAAAATAAAAATATACAATAAATAAAAATAATAAAAATAATAACCATAATAATTAAATTAATAACCATAATTAAATATTAGAAACAAGATTAAAAATAATAAATAATATATTTTATTAATTAATTTAATATTAATATTTAAAACCAATCATTTAAATAAAAAAATTATATTGTTAAATAATTTTGCATAATATGATTAGAAACAATCATTAAAAATATATGTATAAATAAAAATATTATAAAATTATAATTTAGTTAGATAATATTAAAATAATATTTAAATACCATATTTAAGTATAAAATTTATATTTTTAAAATTCTGAGTTATTACAATTCCCTTTAACCAAACAACAATAAGCTAGCTTCCAAAATGAAGCTATGAATCACCATTCAAGAATTGAATTAAAACACAATAAGCTGTCAAAACAACAAAATCTTACACTATAACTGATCTAACAAGCAGCCAATGTGACAAAAAAAAGAAAATCCAAATATAAAAACAAAGTAAACCAAAAAAATTCAATAACCTTGTACGCCAGAATGATAAGCAAATGGAATAACTTTTGATATATGAGGTATCTTCTATATCCGTCTGTATAAGATAAATCCATTCAGAGTTTGTAGCACATATTAGAGGTGTCTGGTCAAATGAACTTAATAAATCAATGTCTGATGACATGATTACGGCCACATTAGAGATAGCAACTGATCAGGTTTTTGTGAGCATGCAATCTAATCAAATTTTAATAGGATGGATATTAGTAGTGTATAATTCGGTTTAGGACGGGTTTGAACTTAAAAAATAAGATTCAAAATGGATTTGGGTTGAGTTTGGATTTACATTTTGGAGATTTATTATCTGAATCTATTTATATAAATATTTAGTTAAATATAAAATATATATTTTAATAATAATATTTATAATTTTTTATATTTTTTATTTTATATAAAATGAAATTTTAATATTTAATGAAATTATTAAATTTTAAAATATAAATTATTAAATAAAATAATTTTTTATGCAAATTATAATTAAAATATATAAAATTAATCGGATTCGAGATTTTTTGGATAATAATAATTGGATTTTGGATGGGTTCGGATAGTTGAGAATAAATTGTAATCGGATTTGGGATGGTTTCAGATTTTGATAATATTAATCGGGTTTGGATATGATAATTTTCGCATCCATGATTGATGATTTTTAGGTTCCGAATTGAACTAATCGATATGAATTAAACCAAATTATAACCGGACAAACTTATTTTATTGTTTTAGTTCGATTTTGATTCTTTATTAAGAACTAAAACCAAACTGATAAACTAATTTTATACATAAGTGTTTTCTTTTTTTATTTTTAATTTTTTGAATATATTATATAGTTTCAACAAAATTATATATATTATATGTGATTAAGATTGTTATATATATAAACTTAATTTGTCTTTAATTATAAGTATATATAAGTAAATTAATACTAACTTTTGTTATTTTTAATTATAAACACATTAAATCACTTTATAGTCAATAATTATATGATTAAATTACCTTTTAATCGAGAAGGATACTTTCTAGTAAAAATTACATAATTAAAATAAAATATGTATAAGATAGTAGATTATATTTATTTAAATTTATATTATGAAGTGACCTAATTTGTGGATATGTTGTTTCATGGGATTAATTATAGTTCACTCAAAATACTAGCAATGCGATTTAAATAAAATATTTTATGAGTTTTGTGGTAATAATAAAAAACAAAGGCTGATATAGTATCTATGAGTGAATATTAATAATTAGATTCATTAAATTTAAAATTATAATAGTTATTAAATTTTTATAAACAAAATCGGTTATATTAAAGTTAAATTTAAATTTAATACTTATTATTATAAATCAAAATTTAAATTAGTAAAAATTATATATTGTCTAATAAAAAATAAAAATTTAACTTTAAATAGTTAAATGAAAACATAATAAAAAATTTACTTAAAAGCCCAAAACTATGTCAAATTTTTTTCAACTTTTGGCTTACATTATATTAATTCTAATTCATATTATATTAATTCTAATTCATATTATACTCGTTGATTTACTATTATTTTATAATTTGAATAAAAATATTATATAACTTATTATCAATACTTAGCATTATTTTGTTCTTTTATATAATGAAAATATTATCTAACACATTGAAAATAAAACGAAAGATGATCAATTATCTACAGAGCATGATTGCCTCTAGTGTAAAAGTGTTATAAGCTAGTGGTGGAAGGATTAAGAAGGGAATGAAGAGATTTAAAAGATGTTGAGGAAAGTAATGTCAACATTATAATTTTTAGATATTAGTGTGAAATTTCTCTCTCTCTATGTGTATATAGTTTGAAAATAAGATTAAACTAGTAGTTTTGTTCATGGGTTATGCAGATTGTTTATTATTTTATTTTCATATAATTTATTATATTATATATTTTTATATTTTTTATTTTTATAATCACATTATAAAATTTTGTTGATGATAAATTTTTTGATTAACTCTAATTTTATTTCAAGTGTTGATAAATAAATAAGTTATTAATTACGATTTTTAAAATAATTAAAATAGCCATATATCAATAAAATTATAAACAAAGTAGGAAAAAAAAAATACTATGCCACATGATGATTTTTTAAATATCATCATTAAAATTCATAGACTTTAAATATAAGATATGTTTTTAAAAAAATTTTAAAATTTTATGAATAATTTTTTGTTGAACAATTATTTAAATATAATATAATTTTTAAAAAATAATTTACTATTTTTAAATCTAATAAAAAATATAATTAAAAAATAATTCATTTTTATAGATATATAATATGATAATTATAAACTTAAGAATATTAAAAATTTAAAAAGATGAAGAAAAAAGAATTTTAAATAATAATTATTTTTTATGAAATAATATTTTAATAGTTGAAATTTGAGAATATTTGTATCAAAGTTAATATTTAATATAATAATCTAATTTTTTAATATAAAAATATAAAAATAAAGACAAAAAAAATTAAGATATGCCACATGACAATTATTTAGGTACTCTTATTAAAACATTATTAAAATTTTAGACTTTTTAAATATAAGAAATGTTTTTAAAAATTATTTCTAAAATTATATATATGTATTTACTAAAATAATTTAACCAAAAATTTAATTAAAAAATAATATATTTTCATGAATATATAATATGGAAATTGTAAAATTAAGTGTTTTAGAATTTTTAAAATACGTAAAAAAAAATTAGACAATAATTGTTTTTAAGATTTTAGGAGTTGAAATTTAAAAATACTTAAATAAAAGGTTCTTATTTAATATGATAATTTATCTTTTTTATATAAAACAATGTAAAATAATTTATCTTTTTTATAAAACAACAATGTAAAATAAAGATAAAAAATTATAGTATGTTACATGGCAATTTTTTAAATGCTCTCATTTAACCATTACTAAAATTTTCAAATTTCAAATATAAGAAATGTTTTTATTAATAATTTTTAGAATTATATATATATATATATAATTTTCAAAAAAATAATCTACCAATTTTAATCTAATTGAAAACTGAATTAAAAAATTATTCATTTTTGTAGATATATAGTATGCTAATTGTAAATTTAAGTATTTAAAAAATTTTAAATGTAAAAGAAAATTATGATGAAATAAAAATTTTTATAGTTGAAATTTTAAATATTTAATTAAAAGACTCTTATTTAATATGATAATATTTTCAAACATATAAAAATTAAAATAAAAAAAAATTAGGATATGTCACGTGAAATTTTTTAAGTGCTCACATTAAATAATTATGAAAATTCTTAGACTTTAAACATAATAAATGTTTTTTAAAAAAATTTGTAAAATTTCGTGCATAATTTTTTTGAATATATTTGTATATATAATTTTTTTTAAATATAATTTATCATTTTTTAATCTAACCAAAAAATTTGATTAAAAATGATAATTATAAATATGAAAGTTTTGAAATTTTTAAAAGATGTTAAAAAAAGATTTTATACAATAATAATTTTTTTTATGAGATAAGATTTTAATGATTTAAATTTGAAAATTTTTAAATAAAAGTTAATATTTAAAATGATAATCCAACCACTTTTTTATATAAAAATAAATATAAAAATTTAGGATATGCCCCATAGCAATTTCTAAGTGCTCTTATTAATTATGTGACACCAGGCTCATCAAATTGTGTATTTTTATTCAACATATTTGAAATCTTAATTCATTCATGTGATGAATGAATTCATATAAATTTATCTCATTAGTCCCTTAGCGCAAATTGCTTCATTTATCTTTATGAATATTCTTTTAAAAATAGTATAAATTAGATTAAGATTAAGCAGAGCAAAATAAAATATATGTAAATGTTATTTATTATATTATGTTATTTTAGGAACTGTTAATTAGCAAAAAATTAAAAAATAGAGTTTTGTGTTTTTTTTTTTAATTTTAACGAAAATATGAAAAATAATTTTAAATTACTTCTACTACTTTCCTTTAATTTATAGCTAAACTTCTATTTTCTGACAATCTTTCAAATAGAAATAATAATTTTTCTATAACCATAGTTACATTATAATTTTTCATAATTAAAATTAAATAATTAGTTAAAAAATCATTTCATTATAATAATAAAATATTAATCATATTATTATAAAATAAATAAGTAATACATAATAAAAATTTTTTAAATAAAATAAAAATTTTTAAATATATTTTATAATAATTTTTTTAAAATTATAAAAGATAAGAATTTTTTTATTGTTGACAGGTGAATATAGTTTTATTTTTTTTATTTTTCATAAAAAAATAAAGATAATACTATTAGAAAATAAAAAATATTTTCATAAGTAAAAGGCCCTTAGTAATATAAAAATTTTTTATTCTTAAACATTTAATTTTTTATTTCCTACACCAAGTGAATAGAATTTTTATTCCCTATACCGTGAATAAATTATAAATAAAATAAAATTTAATTTTGTGTAATTATAAAATTTTTTAAAAATATATAAATTAAGCATATAATTTTTAATCAAATCATGTATTTACTTGTTATTTATATTTTAATATGATTTATTATTATAGTCAATAATTTTTTAAAAGGTATTTAATATTTTTTTTATTTATTGATTATAATCGTGATCAAATAACCAATTACAAGAAAATTAAGGATGAAAAAATAAAAAGTGCAAATTATTTTGTTATGTTTTTATATTGTTTACATTAAAATAACAAAATGGTCGAAAAAATTTATTATAAAAAATTAAGAAAGTTATAATAATATAAAAAAATTAATATCTTTTGAGAATATTTTCACTTTTAACATGTATTTTTAATATTGAAAAAGAAATATATATATATAAATAAGATTTCTCTTTATCCCTCATCATTTCTAAGTTGATATTAATAAAGTTGATATTAATAGAGAGATATAGAATTATTTTTGGAGCTCTCATTTATAAGTTTAAACCTTTAGATCGAGTGATTCCCAATCAGGTATTACCTAAAGTGCCAAAATTTTTTGCATATATTTAAATGTATTTTACTTACTTACTTTTGTTTGATATTATTATTAGAGTAGTTGAAAAATGTATTTTTTTTAAATATATTAATTAAAAATATTAAATAATAATTAAAAATATAAATTTAGTATATTTTAATTATAAGGACATTAAAATAATAAAATAAAATTTTAAGTATAAGGATATTATAATATTAGTTTTTAAATCTGATTTGTAATTATAAATAAAATAATACTTTTTAAAAAAAATTTATTCTAAAATTTAGTCTCATATTTGAAAAGGAAATATAATTGTAATAAAGTAAAATAAAAAAAATCCAAACCTTTGTAAGTTTTCAATTTTAACCAAATATTTTAATTTTATCGATTTGATCTTAAATCTTTTTTATTATTTTTAATTTTAATAATAAATTTAATTAAAATAATTGACATCATTAATTAACAAAAATAATTTAAATCTTTTCACTCATTATCAATTTTACCCAGTCCTTTTAATTTTAATAAGTTGTTTAATAATTTTTAGTATTTTTATTAATTTTAAAATATCATATTGGTAGGAAAATATGTAACAATTAAACATGTGTAATATGATTATCTTAATTTTTAAAATTTCTCTCTTTATTGGTACTTTTAATTTACATATTTTTTGCTATTGTATCACAAATTGAAGCCTAATAAATGAAAAAAATTCTTAACAATTTAGATATAAAATAAGTGTAATAATATAACTGAAAGAAATTTGATTATAATTTTCAAAACAATATGTATTTTTAATATATATATATATAGAGAGAGAGAAGTTAATTGAAATAAAATTCTATTTAATTTGGTATAATGATATTTTATCAATTTGAAAATAATTATTTAAAGGATAAATGATTAAAAAAATTAAAACCTTTTTGTCAATTATTAATTTTAACCAAACATTTTAATTTTATCTATTTAATTATAAGTTTTCCATATTCTTTTCAATTTTAGCAATAAATTTAATTAAAAACATTTAAACTCATTAATTGACAAATTATTCAATTCTTTTCATTTATATATTAGTAATTTTAACTAATCTATTTAATTTTATTAATTTGTTCAATAGTTTTAATTTTTTTTATTAATTTTAATAAACTTTAAGTTGATAAAAAAATATAATAATTGAATAATATATTTAATGTTGTTATCTTAATTTTAATTTTTTAATCTCTTTCTATTATACTTTTAATTGGCATATTTCTCATTGTTGTGTCTCAAATTTAAGGCTTAACAAATGAAAAAAAAATTCAAATATTTAAACATAAAATGTTTATAAATAATATAATCAAAATAATCTAATTATTACTTCCAAAAAAAAGTATTTGTTTTAGTAAAATAACATTTTTATTTGATTTATTTAAAATAATTGCTTAAATGATAAAAAAATTAAAATAATTGACTAAAATTAATAACATTGGCATATATTTAAATTATTTTTATCAATTAAATTATCTAATTTGGCTAATCGCTAAAATTGAAACTGATATAAAAGTTTGAGAGTAAATTAATAAAATTAAAAATTTTGGATAAAATTGAAAAAAAAAACAAAGAGTTCAATTTTTTTTAATCATTTAGTCTTATTAAAATTGTTAAAAAAATTAAAAGGAGTATGTAATATTGATAATATAAAAAAATATTTAAATTATTTAATTAACTAATTATTAAAAATAAAATTCAGAGAAAATTTTAATAATTAAACTGATAAAGTTAAAAATTTATCTTGCACTGAAAAATTAAAATTCACATAAAATTTTAATAATTAAATTGGTAAATTTAACTTCAATTGAAAATTTTTTAAAATATTTAAAATTCCGTTTGTTTTACAGAAAATGGCTTGCATTTGAAAACTATTTTTCATAAAAAAAAATTTTATTAATTGTTTGTAATGTTAAATTTCTCACTAAAATATGCAACTGGTCCATGGCTCCATGCAATTTTTCACTAAAATATGCAACTGGTCTTTTATCCTGCATTAAAATAGCGTCAATACTTTTTTCAGAAGCATCATATTCAATTTTAAAAGTTTTATTAAAATCAGGCAACAACAACAAAGGTGCAGAACAAAGTTTTTTCTTTAAGTGCATTAAATGAATTTTCTTATTCTTTACTCCATTTAAAACCTACATCTTTCTTCATTATTTCAGTTAAGGGTGTAGTAATAGTACTAAAATCTCTAACAAACCTTATGTAAAAGCTTGCTAGACCATGAAAGCTTCTTATCTCCCTTACATTATTAGAAATAGGCCATTCTTTGATTGCTTTTATCTTTTCTTCATCAACCCTTATTCCTCTAGAACAAACCTTATAACCAAGAAAAATTACTTTATCCATGCAAAAAGTGCACTTATCAATGTTAGTGAATGTCCGTAATGAGAGTATTAGAGAAATGGTAGGAATGACGCAAATTGAGGATAAATTGAGAAAAAATAGATTGAGGTGGTTTGGTCATATGAAGAGTAGACATATGGAGACTCCAGTTAGACAAGTAGAACACATTAGGTTAGAGGATAGAAAGAAAAGAAGGGATATATCTAAACTGACTTGGAGGAAAATAGTACAATATGACCTAAAGACATTATACATTTCTGAGGATTTAACCTAAAATCGTTTAGAGTGGAGAAAACGAATCAATATAGCCGACCTCAAATTTTAAGGATAAAAACTTAGTTGAGTTGAGTTTTTGTAATGTTAAATTAATAATATTTATTAATTTTATGCATATATAAATGTGTTCACATTTTAATAAGATTTTTAAAATTTAAAAATTAAAAAATAACTTTTAAAAGTCATTTTTTAAAAAATGGCTTAATTTTTTTAATTGAAAAAATATTTCTTATTAATTAATTTTTTCAAGAACTTTTAAACACTAAAAAAATATAAACAATAATTTTTAAAAAAAATATTTTTCAACCTTAAATATTTTTTAACCACTTCCCTTTCACTTATAGATTTTCCACACAAGTGTTATTGGTCAAGTCAAACAGCTTTCTAGAGTGAAACTTCCAAGAAATTCCCTCCTCTGGTCTTCCAGGTGCTATTTTTTTTGGTTGAAGTGCATACAAGTGTTTTTTTCAAATATATATATATATATATATATATATATATATATAATTACTTAATTTTATTAAAATAAAAAATTAAATAATAATTTTATTGATATTAAATAAAAAATTTTATAAAAAATTTAAAAATTTAATGAAAATAAAATATAAAAATTAAATGACATAATTTAAAAATTAAGAATTAAATAATTAATTTTATTAAAATATAAAAATTAAATAATAATTTTTTACTTTTTCTAATTATTTTCAGACAAAAATTAGCTGTCAAGTAAAGTATAATTAACTTTACAGAATGAACTTCCCGGAAGTTAGTGGTGCTCTCGTGGCTTTGTTCCTGATTTTTGTGGTTGAAGTGTTCTGAACTTCTGATCCATTCACATGGATGAATTTCTTGTGGATCGATCTTGATTTGGACCTCCTCATTCATTTTCATTGATCTTGTGGTTTTGTTCTTGATTTTCTTGGTTAACTTGTAGGATCTGCTCTATGGTAGGCTGAAGAGTCATAGTCTCTTGAAATATTCTCTTTTTTCTTCATATTGCTAACGAGCGTGTTCTGTGGATCTAATGGTTTTATTCAGAAATTTGGTGGCTCATATCTTCTGTTCCATGGATGTACCTTGATTTGGATAACGTCATTCATCTATTTGTCTTGGAAGTTTTCTCTTTTATAGAATGGCTGCTTCATCATCTTCTTGTCCTTTTGATGCGTTCTTGAGCTTTAGAGGCGATGACGTTCGCAAGACTTTTGCAGATCATGTCTATGCAGCTTTGACTGGAGCGGGGATTCACCCCTTCAGAGACGATGAAGAAATTAAGAGGGGGAAAAACATTGACCAAGAACTCACGAAAGCAATACAGCAATCAAAAGTAGCAGTAATAGTGTTTTCTCCAGACTATGCCTCTTCAAGATGGTGCCTTGATGAGCTTTTGATGATCAATGAGCGTAGAAAATCTGATGGTATGCATATTTTGCCAATTTTTTACCATGTCGATCCAGTGCAGTCAGGCGGCAGAAAGAAAGCTTAAAGGAAGCATTTGATAGACATGAACAGCAACTAAAGGAGGAGATAGACAAGGTGGAGAGATGGAGGGCAGCTCTTAAAAAAGTTGCAGATCTAGGTGGGGAGGTTTTAAAAGACCAGTATTTTTCTCAACTCCCCTGTGTTTTGTTCAAATTAATCCGAAAATACAATTCATTTTAACTAGAATTTCACTAAAATGCAGAATTCAGTTTATATGAGAGGTCTGTTTAACAAATAGTTTTATTATCCAAGTGCATAATGGTAGAGAAAAGTAGGAAAGGTAGGAGAGAGGGTATATGTTTTTGTAAGAAATATACCAGCATTTTAATCCAATTCATTTCAAATTTCATTAAATTTGATGAGAATTGATTTTAATAATTTTATAAAATTCAATCTTAAAATTTTTACAGGCTAACAAAATTTGGTGAAAGTCATTTCAACCAAACAACCACTTATTTAAACTACAACAATCTCCAAGACTACTACTTGACATTGTTAAAAAAACAATACTAATGACACAGATGTTGAAGGTGTTGAATTCTAATTGAATTGAAGCAGTTAATTGAATTATAATCTAAATCGAAGTTAAAGTTGAAATTATTATTATTTTTTTCGACAACTCAAATTCCTGCCATTCTAGTATTATTAAATCAATTAAGTAAATTTATTTTGTATTAGAAGGATGATAATCCTTATATATGCTCATTATATTTCTTTTTAACCATGACTTTGGCTTTTAGGTACGAGGCATCGTTCATTCAAAACATTGTCAAGCTCGTTGCGAATAAATTGGATCGCAAGCTTCTGCATGTGGGTTCCTACTTAACACTTTATCGTACAGGTAATATCTCCATATCTTCAATGCAAAGACTACAGCTGCCATCTCCAAATCATGGGTAGGGTAGTTCTTCTCGTGCCTCTTGAGTTGTCTTGATGTATAAGCCACTACCTTCCCATGCTGCATTGAAACACACCCCAATCAAACTCTAGAGGTGTCACAGTACACCGTATATCCTTCACCACTTACTGGTAATGTCAGTATAGGACTGTAGTTAGGCACTCCTTAAGCTTTTGAAAGCTTCCCTCACAATCATCAGTCCAGATGAACAGGACATTCTTCTCAGTTAACTTGGTTAGGAGAGCTGCTATTCTGGAGAAATTTTATACAAAACATCTATAGTAGCCTACTAAGCCCAGAAAACTTCACACCTTAGTGACCGTTGTAGGTCTAAGCCAATCTGTTATTGCTTCAACCTCTTGGGATCCACTTGAATACCTTCACTAGAAACTATATGTCCCAAGAATGAGATGCTCTCTAGCCAAAATTTGCATTTTGAAAACTTAGCATATAGCTGATGCTCCTTCAATGTTTACAACACCACCCTCAAATGCCAAATATGCTCTTCCTCGGTCCGAGAATATACCAAAATGTCATCTATGAAAACAATGATAAAGCGGTCTAGGAACGGCCTGAATACCTTGTTCATTAAGTCCATAAAGGCCGCTAGTGTATTAGTGAGTCCAAAAGACATCATCAGGAACTCATAATGACCATATCTAGTCTTGAACGCTGTCTTTGGTACGTCCTCGCTCCTGATTCTTAACTAGTGGTAGCCTGACTGTAGATCTATTTTGGAAAAGAACCTAGCCCCTTGGAGCTGATCAAACAGATCATCGATACGAGGAAGTGGGTACTTGTTCTTCACAGTCACCTTGTTCAACTGTTTATAATCAATACACAACCTCAAGGACTCGTCCTTTTTCCTTACAAATAGAACAGAAGCGCTCTAGAGGGAAGTACTTGGACGGATAAAACCTTTGTCCAGAAGCTCTTGTAGCTGCTCCTTCAGTTCCTTTAATTCTGCAGGTTTCATCCTATAGGGTGGCATTGATATGGGGTTTGTACCAACATAATATCTATGCAGAATTCTATTTCCCTCTCTAGAGGCAACCCTGGAAGCTCCTCTGGGAAGACATCCACAAATTCCTTGATAACAGGAACATCCTCCATATTAACACCTTCAACAGATGTGTCTCTCACTAATGCCAAATACCCCTGACATCTACGCCTCAACATCTTCCTAGCACTAATTACTAACACCAAGTTTTAGGGAGCCATGCTCCTGTCACCATCAAAGCTAAACTCTTCCACACTAGGTATATGAAAATACACCTTTTTGTTCATGCAATCTAAAGTGGCATAATGAGTTACCAGCCAATCCATTTCCAAAATTACATCAAAATCCATTACTGGTAGAGGACCCAAGTATGTTGGGAGGATCCTTCTATCCACTACCACTGGGCTACCCGAAAAAACCATATCTACGTCTATGTTGTCACTAAGAGGGGTAGCTACAGACAATGGGCATTCTAAAGTTGTAGGGCTCCTACCCAACCTCATGGCAAAAATGGAGGAGACAAATGAGTGCGTTGCACTTGGATCTATCAAAACATGAGCCTCATAAGAACAGACTAGAAGAATATCAGCCACAACTGCATTTGAAGCTTGAGCATCTTGATGGATCAAGGTGAAAACCCGAGCCTGACCCCTACCTTACATTGCAGAACCCTGAAGTTGACTCCTGCCTCCTGATCTGCCTCCAAATCCACGTCCTCCTTGTCCTCGGCCCTGTTGGCCACTGAACTAACTGCCCACCATGCTAGAAGCACCAGGATATAGTTGACGAGGGACATTTGCAACAGAACCCAGTGATCCCATCTGTGGCTCACTGAACAGGGGGCATTCTCTAGCAAAGTGACCCTACTGGCCATATCGGAAACATCCTCCTGAACTCATCATATAGGGCCCTAAATGTCCTCTTTCACACTGTGTGTAAGGTGCCAAGGAAGATCCTGAACCAGACTCAGAACTACTGTAGCCCAAACTCAGACCGCTGTTAGAACCTCTAAACCCCCTAACTTTGTGTTTACTGCCTGCCTTCCTGCTTCCTCTGACCTTTCCACTATAGTGGCTTTGACTGCCACCCATACTACTTATTTGTGGCACATTGGATGGCCCTTCAGCTCGGTTTTTCTTTACTCTGCTTCCATCATCACCCATATAACTAATTTCAATTTGTCTGGCTCGATCCACCCATACTCTCGGATTTTTTGTATGGTTCACAGTTTGAGAGAAATTTAGCCCAAAAGTCAAAATATGCTAAAATTTTATGGGCAAAAATTGAATAAAACGCTCAATGAATTTTTATGTTCTTGGTGTCTATGGAATGCTCTCGAGATGTAGATAAGGTTTAGGACAATAACTGGTCTAATTGGTGGCCGAATCGACTGGAATCGGCTCGAGAAGGTAGAACATCGCGCGCACGCGCTGGAGGGAGTTTGGTACGACTTTCCGGCGAGGAGAAGACATCCAGGTGGGGCGCCGGTGATCGGGGAAGGGCTAGGCGGCGGTTGGGTAGCAAGGGGAGGAGAGAGGAGAGAGAAAATAGAGAGGGAAGGGAGGTGCAGCAGGTGCACGATAGGGAGGAAGAAAAAGAAGGAAATCTGGTCCGATTTGATCGGTTTGGCCGGTTCGATTCAAAACACTCGAAATTAAATTTTTACTCTGCTTTGAGACAAAAAACGAGGTCCAAAAATTTCAGAAAAATTTCAGAAAATTCAAAAAAATTTATAGAATCTAAATATATTTTTATTTTTGCCATGTAATCTTTAAATTAATTTTTAAAAATGATCGAAGTTTAATAATTTTAGGAAATCAAATTTGATTCAAAAATTCAGAAATTTTAAATAAAATCTTAAAATATTTAATACAATAAAATATTAATATTTATATATAAAATAATTATCTAAAATTTTGGAGTGTTACAAATGGATTAGGTAATATTGGTAATATAAAAAAATATTTAAATAATTTAAATTAAACTAATTATTAAAATTTTAATAATTAAATTGATAAAGTTAATTAATCATTTCCCCTTCCAATTATAGTTTTTCCACGCCAATATTATTGTTCAAGTCAAATAGCTTCCTAGAGTGAAACTTCCTAGAAATTTCCTCCTCTGGTCTTCTGGTGGTTTTGTTCTTGATTTTCTTGGTTACATGTTACGATCTGCTCTATGGGAGGCTGAAGAATCAGAGTCTCTTGAAGAATTCTCTTTTTTCTTCATATTGCTAACAAGTGCGTTCTGTGGATCTAATGGTTTTGTTCAGAAATTTGGTGGCTCATATCTTCTGTTCCATGGATGTACCTTGATTTGGATAACGTCATTCATATATTTGTCTTGGAAGTTTTCTCTTTTATAGAATGGCTGCTTCATCATCTTCTTGTCCTTTTGATGCGTTCTTGAGCTTTAGAGGCGATGACGTTCGCAAGACTTTTGCAGATCATGTCTATGCAGCTTTGACTGGAGCGGGGATTCACACCTTCAGGGACGATGAAGAAATTGAGAGGGGGAAAAACATTGACCAAGAACTCACGAAAGCAATACAACAATCAAAAGTAGCAGTAATAGTGTTTTCTCCAGACTATGCCTCTTCAAGATGTTGCCTTGATGAGCTTTTGATGATCAATGAGCGTAGAAAATCTGATGGTATGCATATTTTGCCAATTTTTTACCATGTCGATCCAAGTGCAGTCTGGCGGCAGAAAGAAAGCTTCAAGGAAGCATTTGATAGACATGAAGAGCAACTAAAGGAGGAGATAGACAAGGTGGAAAGATGGAGGGCAGCTCTTAAAGAAGTTGCAGATCTAGGCGGGGAGGTTTTAAAAGACCAGTATTTTTTTCAACTCCTCTGTGTTTTGTTCAAATTAATCCGAAGATACAATTCATTTTAACTAGAATTTCACTAAAATGCAGAATTCAGTTTATATGAGAGGTCTGTTTAACAAATAGTTTTATTATCTAAGTGCATAATGGTAGAGAAAAGTAGCAAAGGTAGGAGAGAGGGTATATGTTTTTGTAAGAAATATAAGAGCATTTTAATCCAATTCATTTCAAATTTCATTAAATTTGATGAGAATTGATTTTAATAATTTTATGAAATTCAATCCTAAAATTTTTACATGCTAACAAAATTTGGTGAAATTCATTTCAACCAAACAACCACTTATTTAAACTACTACAATCTCCAAGGACTACTACTTGACATTGTTAAAAAAACAATACTAATAACACAGATGTTGAAGGTGTTGAATTTTAATTGAATTGAAGCAGTTAATTGAATTATAATCCAAATCAAAGTTAAAGTTGAAATTGTTATTATTTTTTTCGACAACTCAAATTCCTGCCATTTTAGTATTATTAAATCAATTACATAAATTTATTTGTATTAGAAGGATGATAATCCTTACATATGCTCATTATATTTCTTTTTAACCATGACTTTGGCTTTTAGGTACGAGGCACCGTTCATTCAAAACATTGTCAAGCTCGTTGCGAATAAATTGGATCGCAAGCTTCTGCATGTGGGTTCCTACTTAACAGGAATAGATGATTATGTAGGCCGGATTAATCAGTGGTTGCAAGATGAGTCGACAAATGTTAGGATATTGGTCCTTTACGGGATTGGTGGTGTTGGAAAGACCACCATTGCAAAGACTGTTTATAACCAGAACTCTGACAAGTTTGAAAGGAGCTGCTTTCTTGCGGACGTTGCTGAAACATCAGAACAGCCAAAAGGTATGAATAGCTTACAAGAACAGCTTCTTTCAGATATCCACAAGCGGGAATCAGTAAAGATATATAATGTAGATGAGGGAGTTATGAAGATCAAGGATGCTATGTGTTGCATGAAAGTTATCATTATTCTTGATAATGTGGATAATTCAGAACAATTCAAATCCATTATTGGTAAGCAAGAGTGGCTGTCGTCGGGAAGTAAAATGATCGTCACAACTCGATTGAAGTGTTTGTTAAGTGAAGGTTGTTGGAAACTTCACATTGAGCCATTGAGTGTTAAAAAGTCACATAAACTCTTCGCCTTGCATGCCTTTGGACGAGAAGATTCTCCTGAAAATTTCGATGAGCACTCTGAACGTGTAGTGAGCCTTTGTGATGGTCTTCCATTAGCTCTCTGTGTTTTAGGCTCCTTTCTTCGTCGCAGAAGTATAGATGAATGGAAAAGTGAGATTAAGGAACTGCAAGAAATTCCTGATAGTCGAATTCAAAAGATTCTCAGAAAAAGCTTTGATTCTCTACATAATGATCGTCATCGAAGCATATTTCTTCAGATAGTTTTTTTCTTCATTGGGTGGGATAAAGATGTTGTAGTTAAAATTTTAGAGGGCTGTGGCTTCGAAGCAATAATTGGAGTTCAACATCTCTTGGATAGATGTCTCATTGAAATCGATGAAAGAAACAACCTAGCGATGCATCAGTTGGTTAGAGACATGGGTAGGGAAGTTGTTCGCCAAGAATCTCCTGATGAACCGGGGAAGCGCAGTAGAATATGTAATCATAAAGAGGTATTTAGGGTGCTGACAGAAAAAACCGTGAGTTACACTTCTCATACACATCTTTGTTTTTGGTTTTTACGTGCTTCTCCTGTAACTCTTTTTGTGTGTGTTTCTTGGTTTGATGCAGGGTACCGAGACAATTAGGGGCCTCATTCTTGACATGCATTTGTTAAGAGAAGAGAAACATGTCGGCCCAATTTCAAATTATGGAAATTACAGTCATGAAAATTCGGTGGAGGAATCAGTGCTTGGTTGTGAAGATAATCGTTCAATGCATAATCGTCTTGGTGGCATCGTTTGGCAGCGGATTGTGAATTGTATCCCAAAAACCTCATCTACCTCTGCAGATGTGATAAAAACAGAGGCATTTGCAAACATGCGCCAATTAAATGTGCTCCTGCTCGATGATGTTAAGCTTGATGGAGGATATGAAGATTTTCCAAAACACTTGGTGTGCCTGCGTTGGCTCAGATTCCCTTTGAACTCTATGCCAACGTGTTTAAATGTGGAGAAACTTGTTGTTCTTGATATGCGGTATAGCAGGCTAAAACATGCTTGGCAGGGAAAGGTGTGTGACTCACTCTTCTTGTCTTTTTCTCTTTATAATCTATCAAATTATATGACAATTTATTGAAGCCGATTTTTTTTTTTCCACTAAATTTTCAGTCCTTTCCATGCTTGAAGATCCTTGACCTAAGTCATTCTCATTTACTCACTACAACCCCTGACTTCACGGGACTACCTGGTCTTGAGAGTTTGCTGCTGAAAGATTGTATAAATTTAGTCAAGATTGACAAATCTATTAGAGTCCTAAGGGGACTTGTCTTGTTAAATCTTGAAGGCTGCGTAAAACTCAAGGAGCTTCCAAAGACAATTTCTGATTTGAAATCACTTGAAGAACTATATTTGACTGGTTGCTCAGAACTTAAAGTGCTACCCAAAGTGCTGGCTCAGATGGAATCCTTGAAGGTGTTTTTTGCTGGTGGAATTACCTTGAATGAATTAAGCTTTAGCTCGAGAGATGTAAGGGGGCCTTGGTCTTGGTTATCAGGCAGAGAAGGTCCAGAATCCACTATGTTTTCATCTGCTTTTCTTCCACGTTCTTTGACCCATTTAATCCTTCCAAACTGCAATTTATCAGATGGTAAATTTACCACGGATCTTCATTTGCCGTCTTTGAGACATTTAGTTCTGCGTGATAACCCATTTGATACTATATCGGCTGAAATTCCTGGGCTCCCTTCACTCGAATATCTTGATATAACGCAGTGCAACGACTTCCACGTTATTATAAAGGTTCCTATCAGTATAGAGGAACTGAATTGGATAGGGAGGTCAATTACACGTCAGTCGGATTTGCTGCCTTTTGGGTTAGAGGACATCTCCAGTGGTCGTGAAAACCGGTAATTTTCTCAACTCTTTCAATATATTTATATTTAATTTATTTAAAATACTTTCAAGTGGACTCAGTTGGTCTGACGAATATTTCTAAAATATTTTGAAGCTTTAAAAAGTAGCGTTCAAAATATTTTGATTTAAGAGGGTGAGTTCCATATTCTTCTCCCCTCTAAAAAATTTTGCCAAAAGTGAGTAATTTCTTCTATCATTTTAAATTAACTTATTAACAAATTACAGGTTATTTTTATCAAAAATTTATTTGAATTGTTTTTTTTTTTATAACTTTGAACAAATAAAAAAAATTGGATTGTTTTTGAAAAAGAAAGATATGCAATTATATTTATATTTATTTTTTATAATATAAAAATACACTTAAGTTTAGTCCCTAAACTTTATGAGCAAATTTTGTCACTGAATGTTTTAAGAATGACTTGTAAAAAAATTGTGAAAATTTATGTGAAAGAGAAAACAAATGCGAGGAATAAATATAAATTGAATGTGAATATAAAGAATAAATAATAATATACTGATAATATATATATATATATATATATATATATATATATATATATATATATATATAAATAAATTCTTATAAAATGAAAATAAACCTTGTTTTTATGTAAAAATTTTGTGTAGATTTAACTTAATCACTATATATATATACATGAATGAAAGTATAATGAACAGAATTTATATATTTATATCTTAACTTTATAAGTGAATTTTTTTTATGAAAATTTTTAAAGAGGTTTTTTTGGATAAATTTTGTTTATAGTCACCCAATTTTATTAATTATTTTATTTTAGTGATTATTATTTCATTTAGGCCAAGTTTTGAGAGAATCTCTGGTACAACTCATAAAAAGAGAAATTATATCTGCACTGAGTCTAATTGAAATTTGTTTTTATCTTTTTATTTTTTTTTAGGAATTTAAGAATAGGGATTAACAAATATAATAAACAGTATAAAAATAATTTTTTTTTATTTTTTAATATGATCTAGCAGGGAGAAATTTTTTTTATAATTTAAAATCATATAAGACACACACATAGAAATTTTATAAAAATTCTATCAAATTTTGGTGTGAAAGGTTGCTAATAAAAAAAATAAAAAATAAGTAATTTTATTAAAATAAATTAAAATATAATGATTAAAATAAAATAATTAATAAAATTGAGTGAGTACTAAACAAATTTATCCTTCATTTTCAACTTACTAAATAAATTCCTAATCTTTGTGCTTATTAGATTTCCATTTTACCATGACTTTGGCTTTAGGTTCATGACATCGTTCTGCCAAAATGTTGTGCAGCTTGTTCAATCGGATTGCCCGTATTTCCGGAGGAATTTCATTATGATGAACAATAATGTTTGGTGCCAATTACAATTTCTGGGGGATGGTCTTCGGTCACGTGAAATACTACAGGAGAATACTTCGGGTCCTTCGCTTGCGCATAACTTACTTCTTTGGGATATGCATAAGGGAAAATTAGTAGAGGCGGACGAGGGATATATGAAGACCGGGAGTTTCTTGGCTATCCTGAGGGTTTTCATTGAAAGTTTGATTTAAAAATTAAAAATTCAATTAATTGAAATTTTGATGGAAAAAGCTACTATGAGATTTCTCACAATGGATTTTAGTGTGCTTAATTATATGATTAGTTGATATTACTTAAATAATATATTACTTAAATAATATTAAAATTTAATTAAAAGTTAAATTTTACTTTTATATATGACTTAAACAATGTAATTGATAATTGATTTAATTGTTGTATGGAGCAGATTAATAACTGCAATTGTTATTAATAATTGATAGTCGGTAATTGATAACTAATTGTAATTAATATACCATAAGCATTTAGCAAAACTATGAGCACTTGTTTCGATTAATGATAAAATGACTAATAATGATAAATACTATATAATTTATTTTACTATTAAAATAAATATATAGTTATTAATTTATTATATAATATATTAAAAATATAATTTTTTTATGTATATATAAGCCTAAACATTATAATTACAATTTTAACTAGAGAGACTAAATTAATTAGTGAAAGTTAATAGTAAATTATAATGTAATTTCTAAAATTTTATTTGATTAACAACATAGTCTATTAATTTAAATTTAAATTATATCTAAATATTTTAATTTATTATATAAAATATACTTATAATGTAAAATATATTTTATAATTTTTAATTGAAAATTTGATACTACAAAAAATGTATTTTAATTTAATGTATTAGTATTAAAGTAAAATATTAATTTATATATATATATATTTAACAAAGTTTTTAAAAAGTGAAGAAATGTAAAATGTAAATATCAAGGTTTTCATACTTGAACCGATCATAAAACAGGTGGAAGATAGAGAGATAAGGGTTTAAAGTTTAATAGGGGTTAAACCAGTACACTATTAAATAAATATTATAAAATTATTAATAATGATATTTAATTATAGTTAATACATTTATATATTTTATAAATAATTATTAAAAAATTTAGTTAAATTTTGATATGTAATTTTTTAAGAAATAATTTAGATATTTCATTAAATTTTTTAAATAATAACATTTAATTGTTTACAACAAAAAAAGTTTAAAATTGAAATCTTTTATAATAATTTTATTCGTATTAATGAACAATAAACATAATATATTAATTTATAGAACATAATAAATGAAAAAATTTATATAATAATAATAATAATAATAATAATAATTTAACATACAAATAGAATAAATTATTAAGTTGCAATAAATGAAACTAAAAAAGTTATTAATTATTTTATATGTAAGAGTTATTGATTATATATATATAAAAGCATCAAATTAACAAAATATAACACAATATGTATTAATTATATATAAACACATAATTATATTAAACTATATAAAGTATCCAAAAAAAGAAAAATTCATAAATAGAATCAATTTTGACTTTTTTACTTGACATAATTTAATACAATTTTAGTTAATTGTCGATAATTGCATTAAAATCATAAAATAAGTTCACATCAATGTAATTCAATTTATAAAATTAATTTTTTTAATTGTGATTTTTATGGATATAAATAGTTTGGATTTTAAAATATTAATTTTTATAAACCATTCACACCTTATTTTTAATGCTAAAAAAAAATAAAGTTACAAAAATTAGTAAATATAATAACATAAATATTCATCTAATTAAGTAATATATAACGCTAACTCCACAATAACATTTTTTTTTATGATATATATATATATATATATATATATATATATATATATATATATGTTGATTTATATTTATTTTGTTTAATTTTTTTAATTCGTAGTCTTAAAAAAATTAAAATGTTGGGTTTTAATCAATATTCATAATTTTGTATGTATTATGTTATTTTAGTTCAAAGTGTTATAAAAAGCCCAATTCAATTTATTTTTAATATATTTTATTTCTCTATAATATTTTATTGTGGTATTCCTAATAATAGATCTATTATTTAACAAATTACAGAAGATCAACGAGTATGTAAACCTAATTATAATGAATTTATATATTAATATAATCTTAATAAATAATTTATTATATGAAAATAAATGTATAATTGTCACGACCCAACCTATGGGCCGGACCGGCACTAGGACTTGGGCCAGCCTAAAGCCCCCGAGGCCCGTAGTAAGCCTAACTATTCCTTAACCCAACTCTAAGGCCCATTTGGGCCCAATTTCAAGAAATCAACCGGACAGAGTCCGGCCATAAAAGGGACCTTTCAACGGGGAGTTTTTGACTCACCCGACCTGTAAACACAATATATAATCAATTGGGGGCTCAGCTCACCCTCCACATCCTCATACAGCATAAAAATAAATGGGAGCTCAGTTCCCTCATCCAGTCCATCAAACATGCATGTGATAATAATTTTACAGGTCCAAAATAACAATTTATATTACAGACCCAAATCAATTAAACACTTCTAACACATGCGGAAATTCTATAAGTTTATAGAATTACACAAACATGAATAGATGACCTGTGAGGGAGAAAAGCAGGTTAACCTAAAAAATATCCTCCTATGGCCTGGAAAAATATTGAACATGAGTGAGCGTTCGACTCAAAGAGTAAAATATCAATTTTAACCATAATCTCTATAACTATCTAAAATTAATGCATCCTGTAGAATGAAATGCAACATCAGCAATAAATTCACATCATAACAGCAAAAAGGTAATTTGGAGCACTCACACACCCAGTAATATCAATCATAATATATGAGAGCTAATCCCCTATACAGCTCTCTTAAATCCAACCTGTGCCAACGAAGAACTCAAGCCGGACTTTCGCTTAATAAACCAAATCGGGGTCCCAGCGAAGAACTCAAACCGTGTCTACCCCGAAGGACCGGGTCCCAGTGAAGATTTCAAGCCGTGTCTACCCGTCCTATCCATAGTCCACACCAGATCACACGCACGCCAATGCACGCACACTGCTCCAAATTACCACAACAACATCCATGGCACTTTAACAGTTATGAATGCAACATAAAACGTGCCTAGAGTTTAACTACATAGATATATACATATAAGTGATGCATGGGCATGCTTAAACATATAATAATATCAAAATTATAATTAAAATTAATATTTTACTCACAGACTTGACAGCAATCACTGTGGCGGCTGAGCGGAGGAAGAAGGCTGTCCCGGCTCACCTGAAAATTATATTACAATTATTTAATACAAATGACTCAATACAAATCAAGAAAAGACCAAATACGTCCTAAGTCGTGCCGAAAATCCGGCAGAGTCTCCCCTATACCTAGAACCTACCCAACCTGCAAAATGGCTCAAAACACACTTCTATACTCACAACCCATATATCCACAACTCAATCACATCACATAGCCCCTCCTGGGCCCATCAAATCAGTCATCCATCACAATATGTAAAATTTCAATTTAGTCCTTATAATTGATCATTTTTGCAAAAACTGCCCAAATAAGCTCTAAAAATTCTAAAACTTTGCCCCACGGTCCTTAGCAATATTACTAAGCTATTGCAAAAAGAATCATAATTTTCTGAGCTACCACGAATATTTTATAGATTTTTAATCCTATTTAAGCACTAGAAAATTACGAAAAAGTAAGGTTCGGGTTTACCTTTGCCGATTTCGACTCCGGGGACACACTCGGGACATCTGACAATGGTGGGGTGGCCAAAACCTCGATTCAATTCGAAGACTTTTTTCCGTGGCAGTGCATGCAGCAGAAATTCACGACTTACCGGACAACTGTCGAATTTCCGCGAATTGAAGATACCTACACGAAGCCCACAATACAGAGGTTAGTACATAAATTTTATGGAATTTTCTAAGCTCATTAAATGCTTGGAAAAACACTGCGAAGTTCTGTGGGATTCACCGAAAAACGGTGTCGAAAAATTTCAAAATTTATATTGCCGCGAAGCTCTCGACGAGTGGAGCGCTCTGGTACTCTCGGTTTTCTCGTGGGGTTCACGGTTTGCGAGAAATCTAGCCCAAAAATCAAAATGGGCTAAAATTTTCCTGGTAAAAATTGGATAAAAAACTCGATGGATTTCGGTGTTTTTGGTGTCTATGGAAAGCTCTTGACGAGTAGATGGATTTGGACACAAGACCCGGTCCAATTGGTGGTCGGATCGGCCGGGAAGACGAAGCGGCGCGCTTGCGCGTCGCGTCGCTTCGGGCGCCTATTTTCGGCGTTCCAGCGGCGTGGCGGGCGGGCGGGGGACGTGCGCCGGTGAGGCAGGTTGGCGAGGGAGGCGACAGCGAGGAGGGAGGAGAGAGAAAACGGAAGAGAAAGAGAGGAAGGAGGAAACGCGCGCGGGAGAAAAAGAGAAGAAGAAGAAGGAGCCGGTCCGATTCGATCGGTCCGATCCGGTCCGGTTCGATTCGGCCGGTTTGATTCGGAATACAAAATTTTGAATTTTTACTCTGCCTTGAGACCGAAAACGAGGTCCAAAAATTTCGAAAAAATTTCAGAAAACTCAGAAAAATTCATAGACTCCAAATATATTTTTAGTTTTGCCACGTGATCTTTAAATTAATTTTTAAAAATCATCAAAGTTTTTATTTTCGGAAAATCAAACCCGATTTTGAAAATCAGAAAAATTTAAAATAATTTCCTAAAATTTAAATAAAATTAAAACATCCATATTTGCCCAAAAATAATAAATTTAAAAATTATGGGTGTTACAATAATTTATTATATTATAAAATTTTTAGTTGTCAATATATAAAATAGTATAGGGTTTATATGATGCTATTGGTTTTTTTTTCTTTTATTGTAATTTTTTACAATACTTTTATTTATTTTTTATTATTTTTTGTCAAATTTAATAATATTATAATAATATAAAGTTAAGGATATTTTAATATAATAATTCTACTTTACTAATTTATTTTTTAATTGTTTTAAATATTTAAAACTTATAATGTAAAATTTTATTTTAATTTTTGAATAAATATATTTTAATTTTATATATTAACTAAATATTAAAATTAAAATTTTAAATTTTAAATTCAATTCAAGTAGAAGAATTACTTTTCAGTCAAAAATTTATATATATATTTTAAAATGATTGATATTGATAAAAATATAAATTTAACCAAATTTACAATTTATTTTTATATATAAACAAATTTTCATTTATTTTATTTTTATTAAAAATAAAAAATAAATATTTTTATATTCTAAAATTATTTTTCAGTATAATAAATTAAAAAATATCTTTTATTGAAAACTTTAATGAAATTATTATAATTGCATTTGAGTTTTGACTAATTTAGGTAAATAGAATAAAACTATAAATAGAATAAAAATAATTAAAATTTTGAATAAAATTAGAAAAGTGCTCTGAATTTTTTTATTGATTATTCAATTTTTAAATAAATTTTTTTTATGTTAATAAAATATTGTAATTTATAAATTTATTTAAAATTTAAAATAAATATTATTCATAAAAATTATTTATACTCTATTTGAATAATTAATCATTTAAAACAAAAATGAATTTTTATTTTTTATTAAAATATAATAAAAAATCATAATATAAAATTTAGATACTCATTTATTTCAAATTTTTATCTATTTAAATAAATTTTATATTATTATTTAATGGCTAAATGATTAAAAAGAAATCGAAACATAGTTTTTCAAATATAGGCAAACATTTTAATTTTGTCAATTTAACCTTTTTAAACTGAACTCATCTTGAATTCGATTATTCTCTACCTAAATCCATCCTATTTCTGTTCTACCAGATTGAGTATTTGCAAATATCCAATCCGTTGCTATATCTAAATAAAACCAATATCTTTTCAAATTCAATGATATTTGTATAGGTTAAAATAGATTGATTTTTTTTTTCATATTTAATATTGATGCATCGAAAAATATTTAGGATTATCAATATCATTTTTGCGTTAAAAAAAGTGCATTTTAAATGTTATTGTATAAGATTTTAATTTTATTGAGTTTGCTTAGTTTAATTGTAGATTAATTATAATTTGTTAATATCCTTATATGAATTAGCATATTTTTTAATTTTTAATTTATTAATTAATCTTAACTAAATTTTTAATTTTAACCATGATATTGTAAGAAAGTCTAATTATATTTTTGCATATATTTATGTGAGAAATTATGCCTATCTTAATTTTATTTTAAATTGTTATGTTTTAGATTTTTAAAAATAACAAAAATGAGAGGAAGATAAAAAAAAGGAAAAGAAGAGTATTCTTATATGATTAATATGAAATAATTAAAAATGTATAATTAAGTTTATATTTATATTTTACTCAATGATGTATTTATAACATATATAACATAATTTATAATTTAAAAAAATAAAAATACTTATTAAATATATTAAATAATTAATATGTTAAATATATTTTAAAATTATTTATATTAAACAATGCGATAATATAAAATTTTTAAACACTAATATAATAAAAATATAAATTTTATAATGATAATGCCCAAACTAACCAAAATACATTTTAAAAATTATTCTATTTTTTAATTTTATAAATAATTATCTTTCACATTAATCTAACTATGCAACCTTATTACACAAGTTAATATTATTTTAAATTATAAAAAAATTAAAATAAAATATATGTAAATCAAACTTAAAAAAAATTAAAATAATAGAGTTTTAACCAAATTAATTTAATGAGCTAATTTACATTTATTATTAATTTATTTTAATTTTTAAATATTTTTTTCCATTATATTTTTAAAAGTTGTTATTATCTTACATTTAAGTTTATAATTAAATTAATATTATATATTAATAATACAATACATAACTTTCCTAAAAATATAATCAAATAAAAAATAATAATTCTTAAATTGATTAATTAAAATGAAAATAAAAATTAATATTTTAATTTAAATAATTAAATATAATATTTATAATTCTATGATAATATTATATTATATATAAAAAATAATAAATTTTTATTTAAAAAAATTAAGTCACTATAACGAATATAATGACATGAAAAATTAGTAATTTTTAAAACAATATGTATTCTTAAAATAAGTTCATATATAAAGATTAATCGAAATTAGTTAAAAATAAAATTTTATTTAATTTAGTAAAATACTATTTTATCAATTTGAAAATAATTATTAAAATTGATAAAAAAAAATTTTAAAAATTAGCTACTAGTAATAATATAGGAAAACAATTATATTATGTTTATTAATTAAATTATTTAATTAAACTAATTATTAAAATTAAGATTAATATAAAATTTAAGAATTAAATTGATAAAACTAAAGCGTTTTAATTAACTAAATCGGAAAAATCTTAGAAAGATTTAAATATATATATTTTTAATGTTTCGGCCGTTAATCATGTGGTCTTTCAATAATAGTTTTTCCTACTATGCATTTTCACACTAATATTAGTGGTCAAGTCAAGTGGCTTTTCCAGAGTGAAACTTCCCAGAATTTTCCTCCCATTTTCATTGATCTGGTAGTTCTGCTCTTGATTTTCTTGGTTAACCTGAATGTAATGCTCTATGGGAGGCTGAAGACTCGCAGTCTCATGAACAAGTTCTCTTTTTTCTTCATATGGTTTTGTGTTCAGAAATTTGGTGGCTCATATCTTCTGTTCCTTGCTTTGGATCTCCTTACTCATCTATTTGGCTTGGAAGTTTTCACTATAATGTCTGCTTCAAAAGCTGTAGCAACTTCATCTTCTTCATCTTCTTGTTCTGATGATGAGTTCTCGAGCTTTAGAGGCAAAACCACCCGTCAGGCTTCAAAAGCTGAAGCATCTTCTTCTTCTTCTTCTTCTTCTTCATCATCTTGTTGTTCTTATCATGCGTTCTTGAGCTTTAGAGGCAAAGACGTTCGCAAGACTTTTGCAGATCATCTCTATGTAGCTCTGACTCAAGCTGGGATTCACACCTTCAGAGACGATGATGAAATAGAGAGAGGAGAAAACATTGAGCAAGAACTCAAGAAAGCAATACAACAATCAAAAGTAGCAGTAATAGTGTTTTCCCCAGACTATGCCTCTTCAAGATGGTGCCTTAATGAGCTTTTGAAGATCAATGAGGTTAGGAAAGCTGGTGTTATGCATATTTTGCCAATTTTCTACCATGTCGATCCACATGCGGTCAGGTGGCAGACAGGAAGCTTCATGGAAGCATTTGTTAGACATGAAGAGCAATTAAAGGTGGAGATAGACAAGGTGGAGAGATGGAGGGCAGCTCTCAAAGAAGTTGCAGATCTAGGCGGGGAGGTTTTAAAAGACCAGTAATTTTCTCAACTCCTTTGTGTTTGGTTCAAATCAATACAAAACTTACAATACAGAATTCTGAATTTCATATAATTTATATTTAGTATATTTTATAATTAAAATTAATTTATTCTTATTCACTATAGAAATTTATTTATTCTTATTTCATAGATTATCTTCAATAATAAAATAAAATAATTGTTATTTTTTAGAAAAAATTATATTATATTTCATAAATTTATAATAATTAATAAATATATTAATCAATTAATAATATATATGAAAGTTCTATTTAACAGCATAAAAGTTTTATTATGTGAGTGCATAATGATAGGAGAGAGAAAGAGAGAAAGGTAGGAAAGAGAGGGAGGAGAGAGAAAGGGAAAGAAAAAAGCAAGAGTGGATGTATTTATAAGAAATATATGGGCACTTTAGTTTATTTATTTAAATTTAGTTTTAACCATGACTTTGGCTTTTAGGTACGAGGCATCATTCATTCAAAATGTTGTCAAGCTTGTTGGAAATAAATTGGATCGCAAGCTTTTGCATGTGGCTTCCCACTTAGTTGGAATTGATGATAGGGTTTTGAAATGAATTAGGCATTGAGTAGATCAAATTGTTATCGGGAGCAATATGATTTGAGTATTCAGTATAGTTTTGTAGTGTCATTGCTTTCTGTAGAAATGGGAAATGGGGAGAAATTTTTATTTTGTAGATTGAATGACTTTATTATTATTATTTTTATTTGCAAGAGGGTGGTGTATAAAGAATTGAAGCTAATCATTGGCATTTAGGACTAGAGACTAGGAAAAGGAACTTAGTGCAAAGTGACACTAATAAATTTAGCACTTCTGAGTATGACTAAAATCATTGCAAAATGATAGTAAGAGGATGAACTGAAAACTAATAACCTGAAATGCTTAACCTTTTTAAAATAATTTCAATTTTGTGGATTGTGGATGTTTTGACTTGACGTAGGCCTGATTAATCAGTGGTTGCAAGATGAGTCGACAAATGTTAGGATATTGGTACTTTACGGGATTGGTGGGGTTGGAAAGACCACCATTGCAAAGACTGTTTATAACCAGAACTATGACAAGTTTGAAAGGAGCTGCTTTCCTGCGGACGTTGCTGAAACATCAGAACAGCCAAAAGCTGTGAATAGCCTACAAGAACAACTTCTTTCAGATATGCACCAGGGGAAATCAGTAAAGATATATAATGTAGATGAGGGAGTTATGAAGATCAAGGATGCTATGTGTTGCAGGAAAGTTCTTATTGTTCTTGATAATGTGGATAATCCGGAACAATTCAAATCCATTTATCGGTGAGCAAGAATGGCTGTCCTCTAGAAGTAAAATCATCATGACAACTCAATTTAAGAGTTTGTTAACTAAAGGTCGTTGGAAACTTCACATTGAGCCATTGAATGCTAATGAGTCACGTAAGCTCTTCGCCTTGCATGCCTTTGGACAAGAAGATCATCCTGAAAATTTCAACGAGCACTGTGAATGTGTGTTGAGGTTTTGTGATGGTCTTCCATTAGCTCTTTGTGTTTTAGGCTCCTTTCTCGGCTGCAGAAGTACAGATGAATGGAAAAGTGAAATTGAAGAACTGAAAGAAATTCCTGGTAGTCAAATTCAGAAGGTTCTTAGAAAAAGCTATGATTCTCTGCAAAATGATCGTCATAAAGAAATATTTCTTCACATAGTTTTTTTCTTTATTGGGTGGGATAAAGATGTTGTACTTAAAAATTTTAGATGGCTGTGGCTTCAAAACAAATTCGGGAGTTCAAAGTGTCATGGATAGATGTCTCATTGAAATCAATGAAAGTAACAATCTTACGATGCATCAATTGGTTAGAAACATGGGTAGAGCAGTCGTTCTCCAAGAATCTCCTGATGAACCGGGGAATCTTAGTAGAATATGGAATCATAAAGAGGCGTTTAGGGTGTTGACAGAAAAAACAGTGAGTTAAACTTGTCATGCACATTTTTTTTTTGGTTTTTACATGCTTCACCTGTAACTCTTTTTGTGTATGCTTCTTGGTTAGGGTACCCAGGCAATTACCTGTAATTCTTTTTGTGTGTGTTTCTTGGCTTGGTGCAGGGTACCCAGACAATTAAGGGCCTCATTCTTGACATGCATATGTTAAGAGAAGATAAACATGTCAGACCAATTTCAAATTATGGAAATCATATTTATGAAAATTCTGTGGAGGAATCAATGCTTGGTTGTGAAGATAAACTATTCAATGTTTAATTGTCTTGGTGGCTTTTGGCAACTGATCATGAATTGTATCTCAAAAACTTCGTCTACCTCATCAGATGTGATAAAAACAGAGGCATTTGCAAATATGCGCCAATTAAATGTGCTTCTGCTCAATGATGTTAAGCTTGATGGAGGATATGAAGATTTTCCAAAACACTTGGTGTGTGCCTGCGTTGGCTCAGACTCCCTTTGAGCTCTATGCCAACGTGTTTAAATGTGGAGAAACTTGTTGTTCTTGATATGCGGCATAGCAGGCTAAAAGATGCTTGGCAGGGAAAGTTGTGCGACTCACTCTTCTTGTCTCTCTCTTTATAATCAATCAAATTATATGACAATCTATTGAATCCAACCTTTTTTCCCACTAAATTTTCAGTCCTTTCCATGCTTGAAGATCCTTGACCTAAGTCACTCTTATTTACTCACTACAACCCCTGACTTCACGGGACTACCTGGTCTTGAGAGTTTGCTGCTTAAAGATTGTATAAATTTAGTCAAGATTGGCAAATCTATTAGACACTTAAGGAGACTTGTCTTGTTAAATCTTGAAGGCTGCATAAAACTCGGGAAGCTTCCAGACACAATTGCTGATTTGAAATCACTTGAAGAACTATATTTGACTGGTTGCTCAGAACTTAAAGTGCTACCTAAACAGCTGGCTCAGATGGAATCCTTGACGGTGTTTTTTGCTGGTGGAATTACCTTGAATGAATTAAGCTTTAGTTCGAGAGATGTAAGGGAACCTTGGTCTTGGTTATCAGGCAGAGAAGTTCCAGAATCCACTATGTTTTCATTTGCTTTTCTTCCACGTTCTTTGACCCATTTAATCCTTCCACACTGCAATTTATCAGATGATGATTTTCCCACGGATCTTCATTTGCCTTCTTTGAAACATTTAGTTCTGCGTGATAACTCAATTCGTACTATATCGGCTGAAATTCTTGGAGGCCTGAGCCTCCCTTCACTCGAATATCTTGATTTATTGCGGTGCAACAGCCTCGACGTTATTGTACAGGTTCCTATTAATATAGAGGAACTGAATTTGATAAAGCGTAGGCCAATTACACGTCTGTCGGACTTGCTGAGTGTTGAATTAGAGGACATCTCCGGTGGCCGTGAAAGTCTAGCCAGCTATGAAAACAGGTAATTTTCTCTACGCTTTTATTTAAACTAGGTTTTCGCCCACCATATAGCTTTTTCAATATATTTATATTTAAATAAATTCTTATAAGTTGAAAATAGGTTTAATAATATTTGAGCAAATTGGCATTCATCTTCTTCTAATGTATTGGCTACTAAAATACCGTTTGATTAGTTTGAGAGAAAATTTTGATTTGACATTGTATTTTATATTATATTAGGAGATGATTAATTTAATTTTTGATGTATGATATTTATTTATATGATTTATAATTATGAATTTTAGTTTTTCTTAATATGAATTAAATTGTAACTATTTTTATAATTTTTTATTATAAAAAATTAAATATATAATTTTATAGTTATAGTTGACAATAAAAAGATGACTTTAGTTTATATAATTTATAATTATAACTCTTAGCTTTAAGTATTAATTAAATTATAACCATTTTCATAATTTATTTATTTATTATTATTATGATTCTTATCACTTACAGGTAAATTAATGGAGCTTGTAGATACCTTGGAAAGGAGAAGGGTAAATATTGCTTGCATTCAGGAGACTAAATGGGTAGGAGAGAAAAGTAAGGAAGTGGGTAATTCAGGGTACAAACTGTGATTTACCGAAAAGGAGAGAAACAAGAACGGAGTAGGCATAATCATAGACAGGACATTGAAAGACGCAGTAATAGCTGTGAAAAGAGTAGAAGATAGAATTATATTAGTAAAGCTAGCACTAGAAGGATAAACAATAAATATAGTTAGTGCTTATGCTCCACAAATAGGACTAGACAGTAAGAGTAAACAAAAGTTTTGGGAAGATATGGATGATTTAATGCAAAGCATACCGAATGAAGAGAATGTTTTCATTGGTGGAGATTTGAATGGACATATAGGAAGTGATAGACAAGGTTATGAGAATGTACATGGAGGTTTTGGTTTTGACAGTCGAAATGAGGAGGGAAAAAACATCCTAGATTTTACTATGGCATACGACCTAATACTAGCAAATACCTACTTTATAAAAAGAGAGTCACATTTAGTGACTTTCAAAAGTGGGCAACATATAAGCCAAATCAACTTCCTCTTAACCAGGAAGACAAATAGAGCTCTATGCAAGGCTTGCAAGGTCATACCAGGAGAGGCTTTAACAAGTCAACATCGGTTGGTGGTCTTGGATGTCAAGTTTAGGAATAATTCAAGTAAGTCCAGAAGAAATAGTGTAGCTCGAACAAAGTGATGGGAGTTCAAAGGAGTAAAGCAAGTGAAGTTCAAAAATGAGCTTCTCGAGTCCGAAGTATGAAAGCTGGATATGGAGGCCAATGATATGTGGATACAGATGGCATCAAAGATTAGAAAAGTAGCTAGAAAAGTACTTGGAGAGTCTAAAGGACATGGTCCACCCTCAAAAGAGAAATGGTGGTGGAATGAGGAAGTACAAAAGGCAGTGAAGAGAAAAAGGGAATGGTATAAGAAATTACCTAAATGTGATAATAATAGGGCATATGAACAGTACAAGATAGCAAAGAAAGAGGCAAAAAAGGCAGTTAGTCAAGTAAGAGCATAGGCCTTTGAAAAGTTATATGAGAAACTTGGAACTAAAGAAAGGGAGAAATATATTTATAGATTAACAAGGAGGAGAGAAAGGAAATGTCAAGATCTCAATCAAGTTAGGTGCATTAAGGATAAAGAAGGAAAAGTGTTGGTGAAAGATTAGGACATTAAAGAAAGATAGAGAAATTATTTTAATGATCTCTTTAATAATAGTAAAAATGGTAATAGCGTGAATATAGATTATAGAACAATAGAAAAGAATGTGAATTATACTAGAAAGATTAGATCTTTAGAAGTAAAGGAAGCACTTAAGAGAATGAAAGTGGGTAAAGCCTGTGGACCCGATGAAATACCAATTGAAGTGTGGAAATGTTTGGGAGATATGGGAGTGGTATGGTTAACTAAATTATTTAATAAGATTCTAAACTCAAAGAAAATGCCTGATGAATGGAGGAGGAGTATTTTAATATCTATTTTTAAAAATAAGGGAGACATACAGAGTTGCTCAAACTATAGGGGAATTAAACTCATGAGCCATACTATGAAGTTGTGGGAGAGAGTTGTGGAGCATCGACTACGTTATGATACTTCTATCTCTCTCAATCAATTTGGTTTCATGCCCGGTCGTTCAACTATAGAAGCGATCTTTCTCATTAGAAGCTTGATGGAGAAATATAGAGATGTGAAGAAAGATCTACACATGGTTTTTATTGATTTAGAGAAGGCTTATGATAGTGTTCCAAGAGATGTCTTATGGAATGTGTTAGAACAAAAGAGGGTATCTATTAGGTACATACAAGTATTGAAAGATATGTATGAAGGAGCAACTACTATTGTGCTCACAGTGGGAGGGGACACAAGAGATTTTCCGATCTCAATTAGATTACACCAAGGATCAGCCATAAGCCCTTACCTTTTTACATTAGTTTTAGATGAATTGACGAAACATATACAAGAAAGTATTCCTTAGTGCATGATGTTTGCGAATGATATTGTTCTAATAGATGAGACAAGAGAAGGAGTCAATAGAAAGCTAGAGCTTTGGAGAAGTACTCTAGAGTCAAAGGGTTTTAAGTTAAGTAGAACGAAGACAGAATACATGCATTGCAAGTTCAGTGAAGGCCAAACTGGTGATAGGGAAGGAGTTAGTTTGAATGGAGTGGTACTGTCCCAAAGTAATCACTTTAAATATCTAGACTCAGTCCTTCAAGTAGATGGGGGATGTGAGGAGGATGTTAGTCATAGGATTAAAGCCGGATGGTTGAAGTGGAAACGTGCCACGGGAGTTTTATGTGATTGTAAGATTCCTAATAAGTTGAAAGGAAAATTTTACCGTACTGCCATACGACTGGCTATGTTATATGGTAGTGAGTGTTGGGCACTGAAAGAGTCGTATGCGTCTAAGATAAGAGTTGCAGATATGAGAATGTTAAGGTGGTTGAGTGGCCATACTAGACTAGATAAAGTCCGTAATGAGAGTATTAGAGAAAAGGTAGAAGTGGTGCTAATTGAAGATAAGTTGAGAGAAGGGAGATTGAGGTGGTTTGGTCATGTGAAGCGTAGACATACAGACGCTCCAGTTAGACAAGTAGAGCACATTAGGTTAGATGATAGAAAGAAAAAAAGGGGTAGACCTAAATTGACTTGGAGGAGAGTAGTACAACATGACCAATAAGCATTACACATTTCTGAGGATTTAACCCAAAATCGTTTAGAGTGGAGAAAGCGAATCCATATAACCGACTCCAAATTTTTGGGATAAAGGCTTAGTTGAGTTGAGTTGAGTATCATTATTATGATTCTTAATTTTTTTAATATTAATTAAATTATAATTATTATCATAATAACAATAATAATAATAATAATAATAATTATTATTATTATTATTATTATTAAACTTTTTATAAGTCTATCATCAGTTGATATTATAAAATTGCTTAGAGAATATGGGTAAAATAGATAAATATGTTAAAGATCTAATAGAGTGCCATTTGTAAATTTTTAGTAAAGTTTATTTTGAGATTAGCTTTATTATACCTATTTATATTTATATAGATATAGATTGTTACTTCAATTTTTTTTTTTAAATGACATTGTTAATAAATAATTTATAAGAATAGTAAAAGTTTTTGAACTCGATTCGCCTCGTCCCGAACCTGATTAATTTTTCCCCACTCCGTCTCGACTTTGATATGTGTTTTAAGGGGGGAATCTCGTAACCTGCCTTGTATAGTAATATATTATTATTTCTTATTAAAAAATTTATTTTTATATATTTAAATACTATAATTTTAACAAAATGTATAAATATATTATTAAAATAATATATAAAACTTACATTTTAATTATATTTTATTTTTTAATAAATAAATTTATATTATATACTAATAAATTAAAAAAAAAATTCTCCACTAAAAAACCCGTCCCGCCTTGCATCCCACTAGAAATGCCCCGCCCTTATCCTATCCTGAATTCCTACGTTGTGAAGCATGTAGCAAATGTTATTAATTAAAATGTCAAGTTATTACCTAATTAATTATACAGGCAACAGTAAATGAGGTCTTCATTTAATAATAAAAACTTCTGAAAACCAAAAAGTCATGATGGAGGTTTTTTGGTTTTTCATTTTATCTTGCATGATATTTTTTACACCAAGCTGTATAAACACTTAGTTAATAAAAAAAAATCTTTTACATGTATTTTTAAGTAGGATTTATTATAATTTTAATTAAAATAATAATTATTAATTAATTAAATGTATACATCTGAATGTATATTATGAATTATATAATGAGGTGATTTTAGGAAAATAAGTCTTATTTTTATGAAAAATTTTTATATAGACCTAACTGAATTATAATATGCAGCGTAATCTATGTAAAATAGATATAATTGTATATTTATATTTTAATTTTATAATGAATAAAACTCAATGAATTTTTCTTTTGTGTGGAAAGTTTTAAAGAGGTAATTTTTTCAGATAAAATTTATTTCAATCACTCAATTTTACTAATTATTTTATTTTAATTATTATATTTTAATTTATTTTAATAAAATCACTTATTTTTTATTTTTTATTCATTAGTAGTCATTCAAAACAAATTTTTGATAGAATATCTAATAAAATCCTTATGACATGTCTTATATATCTTTAAATCATATATATATATATATATATATATATATATATATATTCATTCACTGGGTCTAATTGAAATTTTTTTTTATTCTTTTAGAGATCTAAAAATAGGAATTAATAAATATAATGAGCAGCATAAAAATAAAATTTATTTTTTTTTAATTTTTTTAATATGATCTAGCAAGAAAATAATTTTTTTATGATTTAAAATTATGTAAGTTACTTAATATAAGAAATTCATAAAAATTTTATCAAATTTTAGTATGAATGATTGGTAAAAAAAAAAATAAAAATGAGTAATTTTATTAAAATAAATTAAAATAAAATAATTAATAAAATTGAGTGAGTTGCTAAAGGAATGTATGTTCCATTTTCAACTTAATAAATTCCTAATCTATATTTATGCTTATTAGATTTCTTTCTTGCCATGATTTTGGCATGTAGGTTCAACGCATCGTTCTTTCAAAAAGTTGTGAACCTTGTTGAGAATAAATTGGACTACGAGCTTTTGCGCGTGGACTGTCATCAAAAATAGCAAGGCAGACCCATTAATATTTGGTGCTACTTAAAAGATAAGTCGATTGATCTTCGAACACGTGTACTCCGCGACATTGGTGGGAATTTAAGGTATCATTGCAGAGTCTTTTCATAGCCAGAAGTGTTGCACGCATACGAGGGAGTTGTCATGATCGAGCATGCTGTGATCTTCCGGACAGGATTCATTGAAAGTTTGATTTTAAAAATTAAAATTTTAATTAATTAAATTTATTTATATTATTTATTATTATTGTTATTATTATTAATTTAGGAGTGCTAAAAACTCAAATACAATCAGGTCTGTGCAGTTTTTTTGTATAAATTAAAAAATTGAATTGAATAGAGTCATTTTGATTTAATTAGTTTCATTTTGTAATTTTATTGATTTGATTTAAAATTTTTAATATATTCAATTTTTCAATTCGATTCGATTTTTTATCAGTTAAAATTGGTAAAATCGTTTAGTAAAATGACTCAAATAATTTTTTAGTTCAAGATGTATAAGCCCAGCCCAAAGAATAAAAATTCTACTATTTTCGATTTAATGCAACAGAACTAAATCAAATCGTTATTTTTCTATTTGGTTTCTATTTGATTATCCTTAGGTGATCAGTTCGGTTCGATTTATATTTTTAAGCAATTCGATTTTTTAATTTTTTGTATTCAATTCGGTTCGAAACTGAACCGACCAAATGCTCCCCCTTACAACCTTAAAATCAAAATGCTAAGATTAAAGGAACTAATAGATTATAAAGAAATCTTAAGATCTATAAGTAAACGGTATCGAATAAAGAAGCAAAGAAAAATTTTTGTTATCAAAGAAGAAGAATTTAATTCTACTAAAAGTTTAGTGAAGTCCAACATTGCTGTGAATCGCAGGACATGGAAAAATAGAAATAGAAAGGTCTAAAATCAGATAAATTTTGAGAATTGTCCCTGAACTTATCTAGTTATAATATTACAGTCCCTCAATTTAAAAATGTAACATAAAATCCCATCAATTTTCAAATTTTGCACAGTAAAATCTCTCCAATTTCTAATTATCAATTTTTCAGTTAGACGCTGACCTAAACAGTTTCAGCATGAAGCTTAGTTAGTATTTCTCTTTTCTTTCTCAAGTCATGTGTAAATTGAATCATTCTTCTCTTTATAGACAGAATAATTTTTTATGCATAAAGAGAATAATTTTACACTTTGCAAAAGAGAATAGAGAGAAATATTAACTAAGCGTCATACGAAAGCTATTCACATCGATTTTTAACTAAAAAATCAGTAATTGAAAGTCAGAGAGATTTTACTGTGTAAAATTTAAAAGTTTAGAGAGTTTTATATTACATTTTAAAGTTAAAAGGCTATAGTGTTACAACTATATAAGTTCAGGGATAATTGTTGAAATTTATCCATCTAAAATCCAAAATTGATCTCATTTATGTTTTTCACATTCCCATTAACCAAACAATAAGCTAGCTCCCAAAATAAAGCTATGAATCACCATTGAAGAAATTGAACTAAAACACAGCAGGCGATTTAAACAACAAAATCTTACACAATGATAGATCTACTAAAAAAAATCCAAATATAAAAACAAAGTAAACCAAAAAAATTCAATAACCTTATACACCGGAATTTAAACAATGGGCCTCCCATTCTGCATTAAAATTTCCCAATTCTTTGTGACAGGCATCAGTTTCCAAAACTAAGTGCTAATTTAAGTCTGTCAAAGCTAAAACAGAAATGGAATTACATTTGGCACATAGGGTACATAGGTAAACTCTACTCCTCCCAACAATGTCTTTTTCAAGAATCAAATTGAGTTTGTTATAAAAAATAATTAGTTTTGCAACCGATTTTTACAATCAACTAAATATATGATTAAGAAAATCTTAAATATATGATTAGTAACTAATTTTAAAATTGATTGCTATTAACAATCGATTGCTAAAATCTATTGCTAATAATAACAAATTCTAAAATCAATTTCTAACAACAATCAAATTAGGGAATTGATTGCTAAATTAAAGAATTATTTAATTGGCTCTAAAGTTAGCAATGATTTACAATCGGTTGCAAAAATCAATTGCTAATAGCAATTAATTTTCAATTGGTTGCTAAAATAGATTGTCATTTGCAACAGGTTCCTTATCAGTTGCTAAATAGCAACCGATTTTTGTAACTAATTGCAAATCGGTTGTTAAATTTTTCCCTCCAAAAATTATTAGCTAATTTTTTATTTTCTTTTTTTGATTTGCAATCAATTTGAGAATCGATTGCTAGCAGCAACCGATTAAAATCGGTTGCTATTAGTAATCTTCTTTATAACTGATTTTTTTAGTCAAAAAATTATCGCCTAATTTTTTGTTTTCGTTTTTTATTTGTAACCAATTAAAATTGATTGCTATTAGTAATTGATTTTGCAATCAATTTTTCCCCCAAAAAATTTATGCCCTTTTTTTTATTTTTTATTTTGATTTGCAACCATGAATTGGTTGCTATTGCAATCAATTGTAAATCGATTGTAAAATTTTTACCAAAAAATTTTTGCCAATTTAAAAATAAAAAGTTAACAATCAACAATCAGTTGCTAATTCACTTATATAAATTACTATTCATTTTCTTTTTTCACTACTCCTTTTCTTTATGATTTTTTTTATTCTCATATATTTTATTCATCATCTTTTCCTTTCTAATATATTTTCTTCATTTTTTTTCACATCTGTTTTTTCATCATTTTTTTCTCATCCATTTTCTTCTTCATCACCTTTTTCTTTCTCATCTTTTTTATTTAATTTATTTTTTATTGATATAAAATAAAAACTTTTATATAAATATATTTTTCATTATAATATATATATATATATATATATATATGTTAGTAGTATACCCTAGAGCATATCATTTAGTATGTATCTTGTATATATTTTATTAATAAAAGATAATTTCACTTTTTCCTTTACATAATGTTTTTATGTGTAATAGAAAAGGTCCATTGATATTTTATTAGAAATTCTATTATTAAGTTGTTAAGAATATTAGTGACAGTATTTCTAGCACAAAGTATCATAAATTGATTCACAATCGAGTATACTTCATAATAATGACATGACTTATCAAGAAAGATTGTAATCATGTTTGTTCCCAAGGTATTTATATGAGATATAAATAAGATAGAATGGTGAGTCTCATGCCATATAACAAACATGATAGGCACTTATACATGATAAGTAGGCCGAACTAGTGACGCATATGACAAGCAGATGGAATTTACTCTTGTCAATGCATTGTCATATATCATATTAGTGCATATAATCTTTAGACCTGAGATAACACAGTTATCTTGTATATAGATGGTTTGAGTTTATACTGCTTTCATACTTGTACTGTGTATGGGTATATGGGTATGTGTTGGCTCTTACTAGTTATATATAGAGGTAGGTGTTGATCAAGATGGAATCTATTACCCTAAGTAAATAGGAATAAAATCCTATGTTCATTTAATTATTCTTGATGTTTCAAGTTCCTAGCCAGGACAAACAGATTTAGTCAGAAAAGAGTTTTTGACAAGAAAATCTAATTAATCAAGAACTCGAATTAAAAGAGAACATAATATTCATAGCAAATAGGGTTTGATATAAACCATGACTCCAGCTCGAGTTGGGATTTTGTAACAGAGAGATTCTAGTGCATGGTAACATATGATTAAAGGTTCATTTAAAGGTATTCTTTATTACTGCTTGAGTGGCCATGGCATGCTATGTAGGTGTCAACCATGGTCTATGAGATGCCTAAAATGATTTAGAGAAATCATTTATGATAAGAAAGAGTTTTGATGATATTAAGAGTTAATATCATATCTCATTGCCAATTAGTGATGAGCCTAGTGAGTCACACACATACACAACTTAATCACCAAGTTAAATGTGATTTAATTGATTAATTAAAGAGTTTAATTGATTAATTAAATAGGTTTGGTTTGCAATAAGATTGCAAAGTCTCTAGCATGGCTTGAAACCAAATCTAGGTTATTTGATGTATAGTATAAGTTAAATTTATATTTAAAGTGTTTAAATATAAATTTAATTGTGAGAAGTTAATTAATGGAGATTAATTAATTAATTTATATTTGATATAAATTGATTAGAAAAGGAGAAATAATGATTTTGGGTTGAGAACTCAAAATTACAATATAAGGGTAATTTGGTCATTTCACAAGGTGACATGTAGCACAATAAGATGGTGACACATGGCACCATATAAGCTTGCCATTTGTCTTTCAATCATGTAAGATGATCAAAGTCAAGATTAAGTCTAGTTTTGACACTTGGCTTAATGTGATTAAGTCAATTAAAATTAATATGCAATGTGATGATGACATGTGGTAAGGGTTTTAAGTGATGACCTAATTATAAAAAGGAAAAGAAAGAAAAAATAAAACACACTCTTCTTTGTCTCAAAGGTGCCGCCACCTTTAGCTCTCCCTCTCCTCTTCTTCTTTTCTCATCAATTCAAAGAGAATTGCCCAAATTCCTGAGAATTGCCCAAATTCCTTTGAATTAAAATTGCTAGAAATTGTTTCTAATGTCCTATACACATCTATAACCTCTCTAAAGGTAAAAACCTAAATTACAATTGGTTGGCAAGGCTTGAGAAGCTGATTTAGGGGCTGCCCATTGGTAATCTTGGTGTGGACAAGCTAGAGGGACAACAATTGGGGTCCTAGGTGCTTCCTAAAAGTGGCAATTACATCACTAGTGCATCAAAAGGTTAGTGCACATATTCTTCTTTCAAATTAGGGTTCAATTGAATTAATTTGTTAATTCAAAAATCTTAAATGGCAAACATAGATCCTAATACATGTTAAAAGTATTTTAATATGCAATTGAGCATTGAAATTAATTAGGCACATAATGGATGTGGCATGATGCATAAAACCGTAGAAGAAATTTTTGAAATTCAATGCTCTGATCTAACCATTTACATGCTTCCACTCCTTTAATTGGTATCAGAGCCACTATATTTGCCATTTAGATTGTTTGATATGAGATTTAATTGTGTGATTTGATTAAATTTGATTGATTCATTACTGTTTGGTTCATCAAAAGTGGCGGCATACATGATGGAGTCACCATAGGTGGAGGCATGTATAGGGCACAAAGGGTGCGCAAGGTTTGGTGATCCTTTATACAATTGTTGTATATATATTAAGGCCTATATCTAATTAAATTGTTTAATTATGTATCTTAATCACACAATTAAATTTTGAAAATTATTTTCAAGGTATTAAATTTGGAAAGAGTTTCTAAATTTAATTTGTTTGAATGAGATTCAAATCTGAATTTTTAAATTTGTTTGAATAAGAGTCAAATTTAAATTTTTAAATTTGTTTGAATGAGATTCAAATCTGAATTTTTAAATTTGGTTGAATGAGATTTAAATCTGAATTTTTTAGTTGAATATGAGATATTCAATTTACTTTCTTAGGATGTATATTTTATATAGTTGTTAAAATTTAATATGCATGATGGATGATCATGGATAATAAAAGACTAATATGATTGGATTTATTTCTTTTATTTTTCTTTGGGTTGTAAAATAATTAATTTTATTTTGGTGGCATTGTATTATAATTGTTGTAATATTTTTTTGTTGTAATTTCATTTATTTGAGGACTTTAAAGTCCATATTCTTGTAAATTTGCCTTGGTATGCCAATGATTACAATGCAATTGAATTGCAAGAAGATCAAGGAGGTCAAGAGCATTGGTGGGACCAGTAGGAGGAATTCAAGATCAAGTGTTGATTATGTACTCCTTCAGCAACTCTTGTAATATGAATGAATGAAATGCACCTAGGAATGCCCTAATTCAATTCTTGGTGGCTCATAATTGAATCCCTTAGAAAGTCCATGATCATACTATATTATATGTTTATTCATATATGTATGAGATGTATGGGAATGTATGAAAAGTATATGATATATGCATACTAATTGGATAATGTGCAAAGTGAGACCATAATAGTAATTAAGCCGACCACTAAATCTTCCAAATAAATGATTAAGTTAGAAATGGTATAATTAAGATAATTATTGTTAGTAGTATGCCCTAGAGTATATCATTTAATATGTATCTTGTACATGTTTTATTAATAAAAAGACAATTTTACTTTTTCGTTTAGATAATATATTTACGGTAATAGAAAAGGTCCATTGATATTTTGTTAGAAATTTTATTTTTAAGCTGTTATTATGAGTGACAGTATTTCTAGCACAAAGTATTATAAATTGGTTCACAATCGAGGATACTTCACAATAAGGACATGACTTATCCAGAAATATTGTAATCATGTTTGTTCCCAAGGTATTTATATGAGATATAAATAAGATGGAATGGTGAGTCTCATGCCATATAACAAACATAATAGGTACTTATACATGATAAATAGGCCGAACCAGTGACGCATATGACAAGCAGATGGAGTTTACTCTTGTCAATGCATTGTCATATATCATATCAGTGCATATAATCTTTAGACCTGAGATAACACAGTTATCTTGTATATAGGTGATTTGAGTTTGATACTGCTTTCATACTTGTACTGTGTATGGGTATATGGGCATATGTTGGCTCCTACTAGTTATATATAGAGGTAGGTGTTGATCAAGATAGAATCTGTTACCCTAAGTAAATAGGGATAAAATCCTATGTTCATTTAATTGTTCTTGATGTTTCAAGTTCTTGGCCAGGACAGAAAGATTTAATCAGAAAAGAGTTGATGAGAAAATCTTTTTAATCAAGAATTAGAATTAAAAGAGAACATAATATTCATAGCAAATGGGGTTTGACATAAACCATGACTCTAGCTCGAATTGGGATTTTGTAATAGAGAGATTCTAGTGCATGGTAACATATGATTAAAGATTCATTTAAGGTATTCCTTATTACTGATTGGGTGGCCATGACATTTTATACTAGGTGTTAACCTTGACCTATGAGATGCCTAAAATCATTTAAAGAAATCATTTATGGTAAGAAAAAGTTCTGATGATATTAAGAGTTGATATCATATCTTATTGCCAATCAGTAATGAGCCTAGTGAGTCACACACATACACAAGTAATCACAAAATTAAATGTAATTTAATTAATTAATTAAAGAGTTTAATTGATTAATTAAATAGATTTGATTTGTAATAAGATTGCAAAGTCCCCAGCATGGCTTGAAATCAAATCTAGGTTATTGGATATATAGTATAAGTTAAATTTATATTTAAAGTGTTTAAATATGAATTTAATTATGAGAAATTAATAATAGAGATTAATTAATTAATTTATATTTGATATAAATTGATTAGAAGAGGAGAAATAATTATTTTGGGTTGAGAACTCAAAATTACAACACAAGGGTAATTTGGTCATTTCACATGTGACATGTGGCACCATGAGATGGTGACATATAATACCATATAAGTTTGCCATTTGTCTTCCAATCATGCATGATGATCAAAGTCAAGATTAAATCTAGCTTTGACACTTGGATTAATGTGATTAGGTCAATTAAACTAAGATGCAATCAGAAGATAACATGTGGCAAGGGTTTTGAGTAATGACCTAATTATAAAAGGGAAAGAATGAAAACTAAATTATAACATTCTGATTTTCTCTCAAAGGTGCCGCCACCCATAGAGCCTTCTTCCTTTCTTCTTCTTCTTCTCTCATCAATTCAAAGAAAATTGCCAATATTCTCTTGAATTAAAATTACTAGAAATTGTTTCTAGTGTCCTATATACATCTACAACCTCCCTAAAGGCAAATCCCTAATTTTTAATTGGTTGGCAAGGCTTGAAAAGTTGTTTAAGGGGCTGCCATTGGTGATCTTGGTGTGGACAAACTAGAGAGACAACATTTGGGGTCCTAGGTACTTCCCAAAGATATCAATCACATCTACAGTGCATCAAAAGGTTAGTGCACATGTTCTTGTATTAATCTAGGGTTCTAATAAATTAATTTATTAATTCAAAAATCTTAAATGGCAAATATATATCCTAATACATATTAAAAGGGTTTTAATATACAATTGAACATTGAAATCAATTAGGTATATAATGAATCTTACATGATGCATGAGACCCTGGAAGAAAAATTTTAAATTCAATGTTCTAATATAATAATTTTCATGCTTCCGCTCCTTCAATTATATCATGGGCCCTCCATTGAGACAATTATTTTAAGAAATCTTAAATACTTGCATATGATGCAATCAATTTAAGAGATTTTCTTAAGAATAATTGTTAAGCATGAGATGTTGTAAATATGTAAATGGTTTGGTGGCCAATAATGGATGTGCCTGAGGACATTAAAATTATGTGCATGTTTACTGGCTCAATGGGATCAACTTAACTAAAGCAAGATAAGTCAATAATAGATGTGCCTGAGATTTTGAGCACTAGGGGTTAGGTAAATGATTGAACCTCACATGAGATGTAATGGGCAAGGAGTTGCTCACTTACAGTTTATTGTAATTCCAATAATGGATGTGACTGAGGATGATCAATAAGACTATAAGAATTCAATCACCTACTAGAAATCCATCCAACTAGGATTTCCGTTTCCTACTTTAGAAGTGTAGAATTCGTTAAGTTAGTGGGAGGACCAATTTGATTAAAAGATCATAATCATTTTGGTTAATTACATGATACATTTACTAATTAATCTAGTTATTTTCTGCAGTTATTCTTCTGATAATAATGAGCACACAACAACCACCACCATCCAATATCCTTGCGAGCATACTTGATCACAATAGATTGACGGGACCTAATCTTTCTGATTGGCTAAGAAATTTAAAACTTGTCCTGAACTTAGAACGTATTGGATATGTTCTAGACTCAAAGGTTCCTGGTCCCTTACCTCCAGAGGCCACTCAAGAGGAACATGACACTTTGGACAAGTGGAAAGAGCATGATATGAGAGCCAAGTGTTACATGCTTGCTTCTATGAGTAATGAGTTACAGAAGCAACATGAAAATATGCAATATGTAAGTGAGATCCTCCTTCACCTGCAAGAGTTGTATGGTGAGCACAGCAGGAATGCTAGGTATGAGGTATCTAGACAGCTATTCCGCATGAGAATGTCTGAGGGACAAAATATTGGGGATCATGTCCACAAGATGATTTGGCTTATTGAGCAGTTGGAACATCTTGACTTTCACATGGATTTCCTACTACAGATGGATTTGATCCTTCAGTCCCTACCTGAGTCATTTGGGAATTTTGTGATAAATTATCATATGACTAAGCAGGAAAACACGTTGGCTAGTTTACTTAACATGCTAGTTATTGCCCAAAAGAATATGCCGGCCAATAAAGGAAAAGAGGTAGGTTTGATTGCATTTTCTTCTGCTGGAAAGTTCAACAAGAAGAAGGGCAATAAGAAAAAGAAACCTCAATTTCCTAGTCCTTCCAAGAAGATAGCTAAACAGAAAGGGAAAACCAAAACTGATGGAGGCAAGGAAAGTGTTTCCACTGCCAAAAGGATGGGCACTGGAAAAGGAACTGCCTAGAGTATCTTGCTTCTTTGAAGGACAAGAAGGATACACCTTCAGAAGGTATGTTTATATCTTGTTATTTAGATGCTGATGATGCTCATAGTTCATCTACAGCTTGGGTTTTAGATACTGGTGCTAGTTCTCATATTTCTTATGATATGCAAGAACTAGCAAACAATAGCAGCTTGCGTTCTCGAGATGTTAGACTCCGGATTGGCGATGGCTCAACTGTTGAAGCTTTAGCCATAGGATCTAAATCTTTTTAAATGTCTGGACATGTTTTGTGTTTGAATAATATTTTATATGTACCTGATGCTTTTAAGAACATCATTTCTATATCTAGTTTGACTAGAAATGGCTATGAATTTCAGTTCACAAATATTTATTTTGGAAATGAATATGTTGGCTCGGGTTATATGCATGATGGTCTTTATTATTTAGATAATAATGATAAACACAAATTGAATGCAAGCGATCTAAATGAATGCAATGCCATGATGAAAATCAACTCAAGTTCAAAACATATTTTGCACTTAAGGTTAGGTCATATTGCACAAGATAGAATTGCAAAACTGGAGAAAATGAGAATTTTATCCTCATTGGGTTCTGAACCTACTCCAACTTGTGAATCCTGCCTTCAGGGCAAAATGACTATATCACCCTTTGTTGGATAAGGACTAAGAGCTGAAAATATTTTGGAGCTAATACATAGTAATGTATGTGGTCCATTTAAAGAAATGGCTAGAGGCGGTTTTCATTACTTTATTACCTTTACTGATGATAAATCAAGGTTTGAGTATTTTTATTTGATGAAATACAAACATGAATCCTTTGAAAAGTTCAAAGAATTTAAATCTGAAGTAGAAAATCAAACAGGAAAAAGTATTAAAGCTCTTCGATCATATCGTGAAGGTGAATACTTGAGTACTGAATTTGATGAATACTTGAAAAAGCATGACATTGTTTCCCAGCTGACTCCTCCAGGAACATCACGGCTGAATGGTGTATCTGAAAGGAGAAATTGTATCCTATTAGATATGGTACTTAGTATGATAAGCTATACTGATATGCCAATCTCTTTTTGGGGATTTGCATTAGAATCAGCTTTGCATATTCTGAATAGGATTCCATCAAAATCAGTTTCTTTCACACCTTATGAGATATGGCACGGAAGAAAACCAAGTTTTAAGCATGTTAAGATTTGGAATTGTCCAGCTTATATCAAAAAGCTGAACACTGATAAATTGGAAACCAGATCAGAAAAATGTCGATTTGTTGGATATCCAAAAGAGAGTTTTAGATATTATTTTTATTTGCCTACATCACAAAAGGTTGTGGTAAGTAGAGATACCACATTTCTTGAACAACATTTTGTTCAAGAAGGAGGCAAAGGAAGGTAAATAGAGTTAGAATTGGAGAATTCTGACCAACTAATAGATCAAATGGATATAGATCCGTCTAGTTAGCCTACACCGATTGATGAAACATCTACAGTAATTCCTCGCAGATCAACCAGGATATCTCACCCACTAGTGAGATATGATTTTCTTCATGAAGAAGAACAAGAGTTGTTTACTCATGAAGAAGTAGATCATGGAGATGATCCACTTACATATGAAGAAGCTATATCAGATATAGACTCTTCAAAATGGATTGATTTTATGAAATCCGAAATTGATTCCATGTATAAAAATCAAGTTTGGGATCTTGTTGACCCACCTGAAGGTATTGTACCTATAGGGAATAAATGAGTTTTCAAGAAGAAAATTGGTTCTGATGGAAAGGTAGAGACCTATAAAGCAAGGCTAGTAGCGAAAGGGTTTCGCCAAAGGCAAGGAATCGACTATGAGGAGACTTTTTTGCCTGTTACCATGCTTAAATCAATTATGATTCTATTAGCTATAGCTGCATACTATGATTATGAGATTTGGCAAATGGATGTCAAAACAGCTTTTCTCAATGGATACATTGAAGAAAACATTTTCATGGAACAACCTAGGGGTTTTGAATCCCAAGATGGTTCCAAAGTATGCAAGCTAAAGCGATCCATTTATGGGTTGAAACAAGCTTTGAGGAGTTGGAACATCCATTTTGATGAAGCCATTAAGTCATTTGGTTTTATCAAAAATGAGGATGAACCATGTGTATATAAGAAGGTTAGTGATAGTGCTGTCACTTTTCTTGTCTTATATGTGGATGACATTTTATTGATGGGTAATGACATAGGTATGTTGATAGCTGTAAAGGTATGGTTGTCAAATACATTCTCCATGAAAGACTTAGGGAAGGCAACCTATATTCTTGAAATTCATATCTACAGAGATAGAGCAAAAAGAATAATTGGTTTATCCTAAAGTCCATGCTTGGAAAAGGTGTCAAAGAGGTTTAACATGCTTGATTCCAAGAGAAGATTGTTACCAGTGAGACATAGTATCCACCTTTCTAAAGAGATGTCTCCAAAGACACCTGAAGAAAGTGATAAAATGGTCAGGATTCCATATGCTTCGGCTATTGAAAGTTTGATGTATGCAATGTTGTGTACTAGGCCAGATATTGCATAAGCTGTTAGTTTGACTAGCAAGTTTCAATCCAATCCAGGTTTGGAACACTGGATAGCTGTCAAGAATATCCTTAAGTACGTGAGAAGAACTAAGAATTTATTCTTGATTTATGGAGGTGGTGACTTGCAATTGGATGGTTATACTGATTCTGATTTCCAATCAGATATTGATGATAGAAAGTCTACCTCTGAGTTTGTGTTCATTTGTAATGGAGGTGCAGTCAGTTGGAAGAGTTCCAAATAGAGTACGACTGCAGATTCCACTATAGAGACTGAATATATTACTGCATCAGATGTTGTAAAAGAGGCTATTTGGATAAAGAAGTTTGTGACAGAACTTGTAGTAATTCCTTCCATTGAGTCAACAGTTCCACTCCACTGTGACAACAATGGAGTAGTCATATAGACTAAGGAACCCTGGTCTCACCAGAAATCCAAACACATAGAAAAGCGCTACCACATTATTAGAGAAATAGTTGGACGAGGCAATGTAGCCATACAGAAAATAGCATTAGCTGAAAATCCAGCTGATCTATTCACGAAGCCTATGTCACAAGCTCAGTTAGACCGACATCTTGAGAAGATGGGTCTAAGATATTATAATGAATGGCTCTAGTGCTAGTGGGAGATTGTTAGTAGTATGCCCTAGAGCATATCATTTAGTATGTATCTTGTACATATTTTACTAATAAAAGGCAATTTTACTTTTTCGTTTACATAATGTATTTATGTGTAATAGAAAAGGTCCATTAATATTTTATTAGAAATTCTATTCTTAAGTTGTTAAGAATATGAGTGACGGTATTTCTAGCACAAAGTATCATAAATTGGTTCACAATCGAGGATACTTCATAATAAGGACATGACTTATCCAAAAATATTGTAATCACGTTTGTTCCCAAGGTATTTATATGAGTTATAAATAAGATGGAATGGTGAGTCTCATGCCATATAATAAACATGATAGGCACTTATACATAATAAGTAGGCCGAACCAGTGACGCATATGACAAGCAGATGGAGTTTACTCTTGTCAATGCTTTGTCATATATAATATCAGTGCATATAATCTTTAGACTTGAGATAACACAGTTATCTTATATATAGGTGATTTGAGTTTGATACTGCTTTCATACTTGTACTGTGTATGGGTATATGGGCAAGTGTTAGCTCCTATTAGTTATATATGGAGGTAGGTGTTGATCAAGATGGAATCTGTTACCCTAAGTAAATAGAGATAAAATCCTATGTTCATTTAATTATTCTTGATGTTTCAAGTTCCTGGTCAGGACAGACAGATTTAGTCAGAAAAGAGTTTCTGATAAGAAAATCTAATTAATCAAGAACTCGAATTAAAAGAGAACATAATATTCATAGCAAATGGGGTTTGACATAAACTATGACTCCAGCTCGAGTTGAGATTTTGTAACAGAGAGATTCTAGTGCATGGTAACATATGATTAAAGGTTCATTTAAAGGTATTCCTTGTTACTGATTGGGTGGCCATAGCATGCTATGCTAGGTGTCAACCATGGTCTATGAGATGCCTAAAATGATTTAGAGAAATCATTTATGGTAAGAAAGAGTTCTGATGATATTAAGAGTTAATATCATATCTCATTGCCAATTAGTGATGAGCTTAGTGAGTCACACACATACACAAGTTAATCACCAAGTTAAATGTGATTTAATTGATTAATTAAAGAGTTTAATTGATTAATTAAATAGGTTTGGTTTGCAATAAGATTGCAAAGTTCCTAGCATGGCTTGAAACCAAATCTAGGTTATTGGATGTATAGTATAAGTTAAATTTATATTTATTTATATTTAAAGTGTTTAAATATAAATTTAATTGTGAGAAATTAATTAATGGAGATTAATTAATTAATTTATATTTGATATAAATTAATTAGAAGAGGAGAAATATTGATTTTGGGTTGATAACTCAAAATTACAACATAAGGGTAATTTGGTCATTTCACAGGGTGACATGTAGTATAATGAGTTGGTGACATATGGCACCATATAAGCTTGTCATTTGTCTTCCAATCATGTAAGATGATCAAAATCAAGATTAAGTTTAGCTTTGACACTTGGGTTAATGTGATTAAGTCAATTAAAATTAAGATGCAATGTGGTGATGGCATGTGGCAAGGGTTTTAAGTGATGACCTAATTATAAAAGGGAAAAGAAAGGAAAAATAAAACACACTCTTCTTTGTCTCAAAGGTGCTGCCACTTTTAGCTCTCCCTCTCCTCTTCTTCTTTTTTCATCAATTCAAAGAGAATTGCCCAAATTCCTTTGAATTAAAATTGCTAGAAATTATTTCTAGTATCCTATACACATCTACAACATCTCTAAAGGCAAAAACCTAAATTACAATTGGTTGGCAAGACTTGAGAAACTGATTTAGGGGCTGCCCATTGGTGATCTTAGTGTGGACAAGTTAGAGGGACAACAATTGGGGTCTTAGGTGCTTCCTAAAGGTGGCAATAACATCACTAGTGCATCAAAAGATTAGTGCACATATTCTTCTTTCAAACTAGGGTTCAATTGAATTAATTTGTTAATTCAAAAATCTTATATGACAAACAGAGATCCTAATACATATTAAAAGTGTTTTAATATGCAATTGAGCATTGAAATTAATTAGGCACATAATGGATGTGGCATGATGCATGAAACCCTAGAAGAAATTTTTAAAATTCAATGCTCTAATCTAACCATTTACATGCTTCCGCTCCTTCAACATATATGGTAATTTTTTTAGTAATTTATCTTATAAATATCTTTTTATATTTAATTTTTTGTTAATATTTTTTATAATAGTTATTATTACTAATTTTTTAATAATATTTTTATATTAATTTTTTACTACTAATTTTTCATTAATAATTTATTATTTTAGTAATTTTTGAAAAATTTATTTATTTAAGTTTTTTATTTGTTGTTTGCAAATTTAATTTTTTTTAAATTAGCAACCAACTTTTCGATTGCTAAATTAGTTACAAATAGCAACTGATTTACAATCGATTTGGTTGTCAGTTGTTATTTGCAACTAGTCTCATTGCAACCGACTGAATTGATTATTAAATTGATTGTCATTTTATTAAATTTAATAATATGATAAATAATATAAAAGTTAAGGATATATATGCCACTACTTAGGATCTGAAGGGGTAATCAACAGTAGGTGAATGCATGTATGAAGAAGATGAAAATCAAAACATGAATAATGAATAGAAAATATAAACTCATGACATCAGCAAATGTCCACAAATATAAGAGAGAAAAGAATTTGTACCTACTAAAAAGTTTTGTATTTTATTGAATTTGAAGGAGTTACAGAGAAGGTGTGGCGATTACAAGAAAAGAGATACAATAATGCTCAGCACATGAGCTTGCTAAAACTAACAAAGGTTTCTTTAGCAGAGTTTTGTTGAACTTTTTCCAAGACTCTGTCTTCAGTTTGGCTCTTCTCCCAAATGGAGGAACTTCTCATTTTAAAGAAGTATGAATGGTAATTTTGGGATTTTGAAAATTGTTGTGCAGTCCATGTAGGGGTGATAATTTTGGACACGACCAGCGAACACGACATGAAAATATAGTGTTTGGGTTAGGCTTATTTGTATTTATGTCGAATTCGTGTCGACCTATTTATGACACGGTTATAACCGTGTCATGTTACGGGTTAACCCGCTAACCCAACTTGACACGTTTATGACACGATTTAATATTTGTGTCACGTGTTGACCCGTGACCTACTAATCCATTTGACCCACTATGACCCATGAACCCACTTATATAGCATGTTAAATGGGTTAAGTCGTGTCAAACCGTGTTAAATGGGTTATTTCGTGTTAAATGGGTCGTATCATGTTGAATACACCTAATACAATTTAATATTAATCATGTCATATCGTGTCATGTCGTGTAATCTGTATAATAGAAGGATCGTATTTGTGTTTAAATTTTTGACACGATTTGTTAATCGTGTCGTGTTCGTGTCGACCTTAATCATATTCGTGTCGCATATTGACACGAACACGACCCATTAACTTGAATTGCCACCCCTAAGTCCATGATTACTCACTACACAGTCCGTGAGTGCTAGCTAGGAGCATCTTCTATCAATCCAAAGCTGGAATGATTTGCAGCGAAGATTTTTGTAAAAGTAGCTTAGTTGAATACGCCTAAAGCTTCTACTTTTTGAAAGTTCATATGTCAAGACTATAGTTTTGGAATGTCAGAAACTAACATGTTAAGGAACAGTATCTTGCTTTTTTGACTTTTGTACTCCTTTTTAGGGGTGAGCATTCAGTTCAAACCGAATCGAACCGAATTAAATTACCAAAATCAAATTAGTATATTTTAGAATCAAATTGAAATAAATGAAAAATCAAATCGAACAGAACCACTCTATTTCGGTTAGGTTCAGTTCAAACCAATCGATTTCCAAATTTTGCTTAATTTTTTAATTTAGACTTGATTTTCAAGTTATTTGGTTTGATTTTAACCTTAGTTTGAACCTAATAATCATTAATCAATGAAATTAAACAATTTATATATATATATATACACATATAATTCATAAATTCCCCATAAAAATAAATTAATTCAAAAATAAAAAATATTATTCGGTTCGATTCGATTCAAATCGATTTTTTTTCTCTAAAATCAAACAGAACCAAAATAACAGAAATTTTTAAAATACAAAACTCAACCGAACCGAATTATATAAAAAACCGAACTGAATAACCGAATTAAGGCAGTTCGATTCGATTTTTCAGTTTAAACCGAATAGTGCTCACCCCTACTCCTTTTTTTTAGGAAGAAGAACATTTGATTTAAGAAAAGATCCCATAGCAGTCATCTTCATTTTATCACTAAGGTCGATGATGGGTTCTAAATATGAATCTGCTACAAATGAATCAAACTTACCTTACAAAAGTTGTTTCATAATTGCAAAGTATTCTTCTTATATTTTAGTTGCTGTAAGTTTAGCTTAGCAGGAGATTTTTGGGCCAAGAAGTTTGAATTTGAGCTTGATGGTCATGGGAGGAGGTTTTAATTTTTGAGCCAATCTTAAACAGCTGGCTCTAAAATTTACTCCGAAACATTAAAAGAGTCCTACCATTTTACCTTGAATTTTTTAGTAAGGATATTGATGTCGTCTTGTTGATGGTATTCAAGGAATCAAACAAGAACCCAAAGTAGAAAGAATTTTGTACAGAAAAGGAAAAAGAGTGAGAATTGTTTTTTCTTTTTCTGAGGGTTTTGAAATATTATTTGAATAAGATGAAACTTTCTTATACTTCTAAGATGAGAAGGTCTAGAAGAGCTTCAAAGTAATTTCACCATTGAACAAACTAGGAATGACTTTTTACAATGTCAGTATTAGTTTTGAAATAAAATAACCAAGAGTTGCTATTTTTATAGTTTTGCATAAGAAATGTATTAAATCAGACTTGCAGTTAATCCCAATAGTGGTTTAATTTGATTTATATATATATATATTGATCAGAGGTTATAAATATTTAGATTTTAGATTATTATTATTAAAAAAATAAATAATAAAATTAGATTTAAATCTTAATGTATTTACTTTAATTTTAATTGTTTAATTGATGTATTAATATAGATAAAAAAATACTTTATATTTAATTAATATTTTTAAATTTTAATATAATTAAATAAGATGTGAACTCCTATCATAATATATTTATTTACTATTATGTATTAAGTATAAGGAAAAAGGTTTTGTTGTTTGCCTAACCAAGCAACGTGGATAATCATTATTTTATTAATTATTGAATATAAATGTATAATAATTTTCATTAAAATAATGTTAAAAGGTAAAAATAGTGGGAAAAAATAGGATTGCTTTTAGATTTGGAAGAATTGCTAAAATGATAGGCGTATAGGAATAATATTCCTTTATAATTGCATGTCTATATAAATACTAAAAATTATATAAAAATTTTAATTAAAATAAATAATTTATAATTATGGATTTTTTGTAACAATTTTAATTTTTATATATATCCGTTTATCTTAAAAAAATTAATTTTCAGATATAATATTTTATATAATTTTAATTTCGTTTTATATTACAATGAAAATATAGAGTTAAGTTGAAGTAGGACTTGAAATTTTTAGTTTGCAAAAACTCTAAAAGTAATTAATTTAAATAATATAAAATTAAGAGTATTTTTACCCATTGAAAAGCTTGCCCCTCATTCATATGTGTATATATATCAAAGGAAAAATAAATTTTTTATTTTTTATATTTTAATAATTTTATTAAAATATTAAAACACTTATACATATATAATATAAATATATATATAATTAATTTAACATTATAATCAAATAAAGAAAAATATTTTCATAAAAAATATTTAAAAAATATAAAAATTATTTCAGCAAAATAAATAAAACTTAATTTTATAATAAAAGACTAAATAATGAAAATAAATATAATTTTTTTTCTTTTTCTATTTTTTTCTCTCTCGCATCTTCTATTGCCCTCTCTCCATCTAAAAATCTTAGAATTATTTAATTTTACAAAAGTAAAAAACAAAAATCTATATCTACTAAAACAGCTAGAAAAATATTTGGTAGCAATTTGAGCCACGTCATTGAATTTTTATGATTAAAAAAATGTTATCTTATATCTTATTAAAAAGAAGAGTAATTCTTAATGAAATATAATTTTACAGTGACAAGTTTTTAATATAAATTTATTATTTTTTTATTAATTTATAAGTTTGCACTTTCATTTATATTTAATTAAAATAATATTTTATCTTTTTTGGATTTTTTTTTAATTTATTTGTTTGACGGTTTTTATTAAATTAAGGTTGATTTAATTTAAAATGGAACAATTATGGCCATAGGAATTTATCATCATAAAACTCAAATAAAAACATATTATAATGTCTATAATCTAGTTCTAGAATCTATAAAAAGTATGAATGAGGGGTGAACTTATTAATTGAATATCCTTATAAAATTATATATTTTAAAATATAATATAACAATTAATATTTCATAATAATATATTTAAAAATATGAATGAAGGATAAACTTTTAAACTGAATAAAATATTCTTAATTTTTTTATTTATGTTATTACAATTATTGGTATAATAATTATTTTTCAATTGATAAAAATGATAATTTTAATATAATTATAAAATTAATATTTATGACTAAACTATTACTTTAATTAGAAAAACATTTCAAAGGTTTTATATGAATAGGTTGTTTTAAAAAAGTCATAGACTTAATTAATTAAATAACTATTATACTATGAACTTTATTTAGTATAATGAAATCTAGATTCTTTAATTGGTTCAGTTCAAAATGAGTTATGAATAAATTAGTAAAATCGTCAATATATATAAAAATTTCAATGCTACAAAATATATTAAGTGAATATATTTAATAGATTATAAATAAAATGAACACAATAAATTGTTAAAACAATATAAATTATATAGAAAAATACATGAACTATTAAAAAAAGCTAAACTTATTTATTTATAATTAATTGATATACAACTATTTTTTAACATGTATGTATAAAAATGTATTTTAAAAAATATAAAAATATATTTTTGTAATAATTTTAATAGAATATTAACGTGACATTGATACTTATTGAAATAAGAAATTGTGATGCTAGCATTTCTTAAATAGATAAAAATAACATGATATCATAAAATTTTATAATATTAATTTTATAAAAATAAAAATTTTATCCTTCTAATAATAATATGCTAAATTATGAGCTATAATTTTTGAAATTATCTCTAAAAATTATTTTAATAGTACATACATTTTTTTTAGGATTAGAAATGTAGTATTATAAATATAAATTAATCAAAGTGTGAATGCATCAATTAGATAAGAAATTATAAATAATTTTAAATCATCGAATATATTTTAATAATTATCCTTATTTTCTAAATATATAAATAAATTTTATATTAAAAATAAATAATATAGTCTCACTAAAAAAAATCAACACCAGCTTCAAATTATTAAAAATATTACAATACTATGATATTGGTAAATCAAACATATTTTTTTTAAAAAAAAAAAAATTTAGTGAATTTAATACTATATGAAAACTTGCATGAAATTTTAGTTTATTTTATTAAAAAATACTTTTACACATTAATATTTTTAAAGACTTATTATTATATTATACTTTTATTTATATTTAAAGACTTATTATATTTGAATTAATAATTGAATTAATATTATATATTATTAATTAGATTAATTATAATATATAAATTTTTATAAAAAATCTTATTAAAAAAATAAATTCAAATTAGTAAATATTTTTATTTATAAAACTAATTAAACTAACAATAAAAATAATATTCTTATTAAAATAATTAAATTTAATATTATATACATATTACAAGTAAAAAAATTATAATTATAAATTATTTGATATACATACAACGCAAAGTACTTTAAAAACTAATAAATCAGGCAATATAAAATTAATATTAAAAAAGATAAAAAAAAATTAATATCAAAATAGAATTAAATTAGGCTCACTAGTAATATAGATCCATAAGTTTAATTGCCACTCATCAAAGATTTGCATAACCAACAATGTTTAATAATAGAATAAAATTTTTGCAATTTTTTGTTCATCATGAATGTTTGATTGGAGTCTCTACAAATATAAAATACTGTTCTTAACTTCAATCATATTCCTTTGAGTCTTTACAAATATTGAATCTCAATTTCAGTGATTTCTTGATTTATTGGACTCACGGTTATCATCACCAGCATACTGTTTATGATAAATGATTAATTTGAAGATAGCCAATATTAAATAAGGTAAGATATAAGCAATAAAAACAGAAAAGAATAATACCTCTCTTTCGTAATGTAAATGCAACTATCAAGACAATAATGCGCAAAATCTAAGAAAACCAAAACAAGTATATATTGTTTTTCTTTTGTTATAGTAGAAGTGGTGTAAACACCATCAAGCCTAGATTCAACAATGAAACCATCCATTTTTAAAAATAATTAATGTGAAGCAACATCAAAATAATGGATTACAAAATCCAATAAAATTCAAGAAAAGGAAAAGGAAGTATATCTTATTATTTTTTTTGGTAGAAGTGGTGCCAACTCCATCAATGGCAATTATCATAATGGAACCTTCTATTTTTCAAAATAAACAAAATCTAATAAAATTAAGAGGAATAATAAATTACTTAACCACATAAACACCTGCTTTTTAATAAAATCCAAAAATAGGAAAAGGAATTATATCTTGTTCTCTTATGTAGTAGGAGTTATGTCAACTCCATCAAAGTTATTTTGAAAGTGTTTAAAAATGGACATCTATTACTCTCATTTGTAGCTCCAAAAAATTATAACAAAAGTTTAAAAGGTTAAATTTTTTTTATTGACCCATTTTTAAAAAGGCAATGACCCTATATTCTAATTATTTAAAGGATCATTTTTTATTGACTCAATTAAATTGAAAAATTAATGGCTCATTTTTTAAATTTCAATTTTAAATAATAATAAAATTATAAAAAAAATTTACAATTTTTGTTCATCACGAATATTTGATTGGAATCTCTACAAATACAAAATATTGTTCTCAGTTTTAATCATTTTCCATTAAGGCCCTACAAATATTAAATCTCAACTTAAGTCATTTCTTGGTTTAGTGGACTCACAATTATCTTCACCAGTAGAATGTTTATGATAAATAATTAATTTGAGATAACTAATATCAAAATAACGAAAGATATAAGAAATGAAAACAAAAAGGAACAAGTCCTCTCTTTCATAGTATAAGTGTTATTAACTCTATAAATAATTAAAGCGTTGCAACCATCTAGATAGCAATGTGCAAAATTCAAGAAAACCATCTTTTGTTATAATAGAAGTGGTGTAGACTCCATCAATCCTAAATTCAACAATGAAATTAACTATTTTTCTGAAATAATTAATGTGAAGCAACGTCAAAACAATAGATTGTAAAATCCAATAAAATCTATAAAAATGAAAAGTAGAATATCTTGTTATTTTATTTAGTAAAAATGATGTCAACTTCATCAATGGCAATTATTATAATGGAACCATCCATTTTCTAAAATAAATAAAATCTAATAAAATGAAAAGAAAGAATAAATTACTTAACTATATAAATATCCACTTTTCAAGAAAACCCAAGAATATGAAAAAGGAATTATACCTTGTTCTCTTATATAACGGGCATGGTGTGAACTCCATCAATTTTAATTTGGAAGTGTTTAAAAATAGACATGTATTACTCTCACTTGTAACTCCAAAAAATTATTTAAAATATTATTTTTTATTGGCCTAGTTAAATTGAAAAATCAGTGGCTCATTTTTTAAATTTCAATTTTTAAATAATAAGAAAATTACAAAAATTAAAAATTTAAAATAAAATACACAAGATACCTAAGTTTATATGTTACATTCGTTAAATACTGAATTTGGGGGCTAAAAAGTCTATTGGCTCCTTCCAAATATTAATTTTTAATTTAGAGTACTTTAATGTGGACAATTAAAATGTTATTTTTTTTACTGGCACAATTAAACAAAAACTTAATAAGTTCATATTCCATTAATTTAAAAGGTTTTTTATTGGTCAAAACTAAATTGAAAAATTAGTGGTCTATTTTTTATTTTTCTTTTAAATAATAAAAAATGAATTTTTATAAAATTTTTTGAGTAAGGTATACAAGACACTTCTGTCAAAATATTGCATCTGTCATTAGTCCTTATATTTAAATGTTGCATTTGCCATTAATTAATATTTTAGATGGATCAATATTATAATAATTTAAAAGATTTTTTTTATTGCCCAACTAGATTAAAAAACTAATGTCCATATGAGACACTTAAGTCTAAATGCAGTGTCTATCATTGTCCATTAATGACAGATATTACAATGAAACCATCCATTTTCTAAAATAAATAAAATCTAAGAAAACAAAAAGGAATAATAAACTTCTTAACTGCATAAACATTCACTTTCTAAAATAACTAATGTCAAGCAAACAGAAAAGGAATATCTATGAGAAATCTATTGATGTGCCTAGAAAGGAGTTAAGAAATTTCATTAATTTTAGAACCTTTAAGCATGTTCATCACTAGCATGTAAGGTGAAAAGAACAGAAACTCTTTCATTATAGTTGCATAGGCTTAGAGAAAGTAAAAGAATTAAGCCTATTTAGAGTTAATAAAATTAGGCCCAAATGGAGCACACTAATGGGACATGTATTGGGCTACCTTGTATTGGCCCTTTATTCTTCTAGAAATTCATGGGTCCATAATATTCTAATATTTTTTTTTACTTTTGGAAGCCTATATTAAGGAGATTTTAGTATTTTTGATACCTTTTATGTTAATATATGGGTTGGAAGTCAATTTGGCATATTTGACTATCAAATATTCTCCAAGATCTTCAAAAATTATGGCCAGCAACAATATGAATGAATTTTGACTTGTTAACTCAGAATACAATCTTGACAGATTATTACTATCTTGAAAGATCTTGGCTAACACTTTATTAGTTAAGAATATTTATTCTCTTTTCATATTTTTATTAGGATTTTATTCCAGATTTGTATTTCTTAATTTCCTAATTAGTTTCTTTGTAATTTTCTAATTTAGTTTCTTATCTTTGCCTATAAATAAGCTTACATATATAATGTTTTACACAATTTAGAGATTTTAGAGAATGAAGAGAAAGTTTAGCAAAATAAAGTGTTGTCAATTTTAATTCTTATCAATCTAGTGTAATTGTGGCAAATTACTTGACTTATCACAATGTTCCTTGTGTGGCATCTACCCTTAAAAATTGAGTTCTTTATGGTGTTCTGAACTTATCAAAGAATTTCTCTCTTCTATTTATTCTTTTATCTTTCTTGTTTTGTTCTTAGTTTCAGTTTATAAACATTAAAACCACAAAAAGATTTTCTTTTATTCTTTCTTGTTACTTTGTTGCAAGTTAAACCAGAAAATACCAAAAGAGTTAAAATCTGACAGAATTTAATTCTTGTGTTTTGAGTGTTCTTGCTTTATTTTTTATTTATTTCCTATTTGTTTAATGTTAATTTTCTTGTTTCTTCTCTTAAATCAAATTTCCTTTTTGCTCAATTGGATTGCGTCATTTCTTCCCTTATCAAGGCACATTAGTTTGGTATCAGAGCTTAGATAGTAGCACTTTGTGTTCTTGAGAGTGAAAACACATGAGCGAGTGTATGAATTAAGTGTTCTCTCTCTATATATATACAAAAAAAATATATATATATATATTTGCAACAGACTATGAAGATGTTTCTCACAACTTCACAATATCATTCAAGTTTCAGAGAGAATGATTAGATTGTGCAAATTGAAACTAGGTGACAAATGTATAGAAGAATATTTGATAGATTTTGTTGGATGTTATTATTGTCAAGAGCCTCAACAGCAAATAATTGCGAGATTTTTTAGAGGTTTTAGACATGATATTGCAAGAATGGTTAAATTGCAACAGTTTGATTCTTTGGATAAATTAATTCAATTTTCATATAAGGCGTAATGACAATGTATGCATAATACCAAATCAGCCTCTACATCATTTTATTCCAACATAAAAGAGGAGACAAGCTTGCAACTTATTCAAGAAAAAGTTAAAAACAAGCATGAAATACTCTTGACAGAGAAGGGGCAAGATGACGTTATGGAAGAAATTGTTGTGTATACTAATGAGGGAGAATTATTATCCTTGGATTCCATAGTACAAGATGATGAATATGAGGAGTTAATGTCTTTATCACTAACAATTCCTAAAGAAGTTTCATTGTCTTTGTCAAATTGCAGGTTTGAATATCTAAGAGAAATCTACTGATGTGCCTACAAAAGAGTTAAAAAATTCATCAATTTTAGAACCTTTAAGCATGTTCATCACAAGTATGTAAGGTGAAAAGAACAAAAACTCTATCATTATGGTTGCATGGGCTTAGAGAAACTAAAAGAATTAAGCCTATTTAGAGTTAAGAAAATTAGGCTCAAATGGAGCACACTAATGGGACATGTATTGGGCTACCTTGTAGTGGCCCTTTAGTCTTCTAGAAATTTAGGGGTCCATAATATTCTATTATTTTTTTACTTTTGGAAGCCTATATTAAGAAGATTTTAGTATTTTTGATACCTTTTATGTTAATATATGGGTTGGAAGTCAATTTGGCATAGTTGACTATCAAATATTCTCCAAGATCTTCAAAGATTATGGCCAGGAACAATATGAATAAATTTTGACTTGTTAACTCAGAATACAATATTTGGAGATTATTAATATCTTGAAAGATCTTGGCTAACACTTTATTAGTTAAGAATATTTATTTTCTTTTCATATTTTTATTAGGATTTATTCCAGATTTGTTTTTCTTAATTTCCTAATTAGTTTCTTTGTAATTTTCTAATTTAGTTTCTTATCTTTGCCCATAAATAAGCTCACATATATAATGTTTTACACAATTTAGAGATTTTAGAGAATGAAGAGAAATTTTAGCAAAATAAAGTGTTATCAATTTTAATTCTTATCAATCTAGTGTAATTGTGGCAAATTACTTGACTTATCACATTGTTCCTTGTGTGGCATCTACCCTTAAAAATTGAGTTCTTTATGGTGTTCTGAACTTATCAAAGAATTTCTCTCTTCTATTTATCCTTTTATCTTTCTTGTTTTGTTTTTAGTTTCAGTTAATAAACATTAAAACCACAAAAAGATTTTCTTTTATCTTTTCTTGTTACTTTGTTGCAAGTTAAACCAGAAAATACCAAAAGAGTAAAAATCTGACAGAATTCAATTCTTGTGTTTTGAGTGTTCTTGCTTTAATTTTATTTATTTCCTATTTGTTTAATGTTAATTTTCTTGTTTCTTTCTCTTAATTCAAATTTCCTTTTTGCTCAATTGGATTGCGTTATTTCTTCCCTTATCAAGGCACATTAGTTTTGTATCAAAGCTTAGATGGTAGCACTTTGTGTTTTTGAGAGTGCAAACACATGAGGGAGTGCATGAATTAAGTGTTCTCTCTCTATATATATACAAAAAAAATATATATTTACAACAAACTATGAAGATGTTTCTCACAATTTCACAATATCATTCAAGCTTCAGAGAGAATGACTAGGTTGTGCAAATTAAAACTAGGTGACAAATGTATAGAAGAATATTTGATAGATTTCGTTGGATGTTATTATTGTCAAGAGTCTCAACAGCAAATAATTGTGAGATTTTTTTAGAGGTTTTAGACATGATATTGCAAGAATGGTTAAATTGCAACAGTTTGATTCTTTGGATGAATTAATTCAATTTGCATATAAGGCGTAATGACAATGTATGCATAATACCAAATCAGCCTCTACATCATCAAATTCCAACCTAAAAGAGGAGACAAGCTTACAACTTATTCAAGAAAAAGTTAAAAACAAGTATGAAGTACTCTTGACAGAGAAGGGGCAAAATGACGTTATGGAAGAAATTGTTGTGTATATTGATGAGGGAGAATTGCTATCCTTAGATTCCATAGTACAAGATGAATATGAGGAGTTAATGTCTTTATCACTAATAATTCCCAAAGAAGTTTCATTATTTTTGTCAAATTGCAGGTTTGAAGTGGTGCAAGTCAAGATACCACAAGTGTTTGACACTTTTGTTCCTCTACCTTAAAAAGATTATATTGTATTTAAACAAATGATGAACTGAGAATGAAGAAGAGTGAACATTTTAGATCTTGTTCTTAATGTCCTTGGCAAGGATTTGAGGACAAATTCTTTTCAAGAAGGGTGTTATGGTGTGTCAATGAGAGAATCAAGAAATTTCATCAATTTTAGAATCTTGAAGCATGTTCATAATAAGCATGTAACGTGGAAAGAACAGAAACTCTTTCATTATGGTTGCATGGGCTTAGCGAAAGCAAAAGAATTAAGTCTATTAGGAATTAAGAAAATTATGCACAAATGGAGCATACTAATGGGGCATGTATTGGGCTACCTTGTGATGGGCCTTTATTGTAACACCCCAAAATTTTATTATTTATGAATATTTTTGGTATTTTAATTTTATTTGAATTTTAGGAATTTTTTTGAGATTTTTCGGATTTTAAAAATCGGATTCGATTTTCCGAAAATATAAACTTTGATGATTTTTAAAAATTAATTTAAAGACCGCGTGGCAAAACTAAAAATATATTTGGAGTCTACGTATTTTTCTGAGTTTTATGGAATTTTTTCGGAATTTTTGGACCTCGTTTTCGGTCCCGAGGCAGAGTAAAAATTTAAAATTTTGTATCATGAATCGAACCGGCCGAATCGAACTCGACGGATCGGGCCGAATCGGACCCTTTTCCTTCTTCCTTTTTCTTCTCCCGCGCGCGTCGTCCCTCTGCCTTCTCTCTCTCGTTTCTCTCTCCTCTTCACCCCCAGCCGCCACGCCCGGCCAGCCAGCCGGCAGCCGGCCAATGGGCCGTGGCCGCCTGCCGGGCGAAAAGCTGGCGCCCTAAGGCCAGCGCCGACTTCCTCGGCCAAATCCGGCCGATCCGGCCACCGATTGGACCGTGTCTTGTTATCAAAATCATATACTCGGCGAGAGCTATCCATAGACACAAATAACGCCGAAATCCATCGAGCGGATTGTCCTATTTTTGCTCGGTAAGATGTAAGCCCATTTCGACTTTTGGGCTAGATTTCTAAAACCGTGAATCCACGAGGAAACCGAGGCCACCAGACGCTCCATTCGTCCGAGAGCTTAGCGACATAAATTTCGAATTTTTCCGACACAATTTTTCGTTGGGTCCCACGGAAATACGCAGTGTATATTCGACCATTAAAAGAGCTTAGAAAATTCTGAAAAAATAAAGTACTAACCCCAGTGTTATGGGCAGCGTGTAGGTATCCTCGATTCGCGAAATTCGACGATTGACCAAGTTCGCAAATTTCGGGCCGACATGCACTGCACGGAAAAGTCTCCGAATTGGACCGAGGTTTTAGCTAGCCCCCCATTGTCAGACGTCCCGAGCGCGTTCCGAAATCGGAATCGGCAAAGGTAAACCCGAACCTTGCTTTTTCGTAATTTTCTAGTGCTTAAATAGGATTAAAAATCCATAAAATATTCTTGGTAGCTTATAAAATTACGATTCTTTTGCAATAGCTTAGTAATATTGCTAAGGACCGCGGGGCAAAGTTTTACAATTTTTAGAGCTTGTTTGGGCAGTTTTTGCAAAAATGATCAATAATAAGGACTAAATTGAAATTTTGCGTATTGTGATGGATGATTGATTTGATGGGCGGGAGGGGTGTGTGATATGATTGAGCTGATATATGGATTGTGAATATAGAAGTGCGTTTTTAGCCCTTTGCAGTTGGGTAGGTCCTAGGTATAGGGGAGACTCACGGATTTTCAGACGACTTAGGACGTACTTGATATTTTTCTTTGTTTGTATTGAGTCAAATTTATTAAATAGATGTAATGTAATTGTCGTGAGCGATGACCTTCTTCCTCCGCCCACCGCCACGGTAATTTGTCGTCAAGTTTGCTGAGCAAAATATTAAGTATAATTGTAATTTCGATCTTAATATATGTTCAGCAGGCCCAGGCATCACTTATATGCATATATTGATGTAGTTAAACTCTAGGCACGATTTATGTTGCATTCATAACTGTTAATGTGCCATGAGTGTTGTTGTTGTGATTTGGGGCGGTGTGCGTGCGTTGGCGTGCGTGTGATGTGGTGTGGACTATGGATAGGGGCGGGTAGTCACGGCTTGAGTTCTTACCGGGACCCGTTCCTTCGAGGGGTAGTCACGGCTTGAGTTCTTCTGGGACCCTCGATTTGGTTTATTGCGAAAGTCGGCTTGAGTTCTTGGCCGCACCAGTTGGATTTAAGAGAGCTGTATAGGGGATCAGCTCCCAATATATTATGATTGATGCTACAGGGTGCGTGAGTGCTCCAAATTACCTTTTGATGCTATGATGTGAATATGATGTTGATGTTGCATTTCACTCTACAGGGTGCATTAGTTCAGATAGTTATAGAGATTATAGTTAAGATTGATATTTTACTCTCTGAGTCGAACGCTCACTCCTGTTCAAAAATTTTACAGCGCAGGAGGATATTTTATTCAGGTTAACACGCTTTTATACTTCGCAGGTTGTTTATCGATATTTGTGTAATTTTATTTACTCCTAGAATTTCCGCATGTGTTAGCAGTAATTATCTGAATTTGGTCTGTAATGTTATTATCATGTTGGACCTGTAAACTTAATATTTTAAGTTTGTTTTGATGGATTGGATGAGGGAGCTGAGCTCCCATTTATTATTATGTTGATGAGTATGTGGAGGGTGAGCTGAGCTCCCCAATGGATTGTTTATTGTGTTTACAGGTCGGGTGAGTCAAAACTCCCGTTGGTAAGTCCATTTTATGGCGGACTCTGTCCGCTTTGTTTTCTTGAAATTGGGCCCAAATGGGCCTTAGAATTGGGTAAATGAGCAGTTAGGCTTACTACGGGCCTCGGGGCTTTAGGTGGCGCCTGTGTCCTAGTCTTGGTCCGGCCCATAGGTTGGGTCGTGACAAATGTGGTATCGAGCTTAGGCTCCATTCCTAGGAAAAGTTGTCTAAGTGTTGGGAAGAGTCTACTAGGAGTCACATGCGGAAATATAGGGTCCACATTCGTCTTGCATTGTCATCTTTGCTTCTAGTTTCTGCTTCATATATTGTGTGTAAATATGAGTCTATAGAGCTGTGTAATGAGCAGTTTTGAATTTTTGTGGGCTAATGCTGCTGAATTTCAGGAAAATGCGTAGAAGGTGAGAGCGCCATCGCACGTAACGGATGTGCCCGACGAGGTGTCGGCACAGGATGAGGCGCCTGCCCCGAGGAGGCGGGGTAGGAGGCCTAGGGCTGCTCAAGTAGAGGAGCAGCCACCCACAGTTCAGGAACAGTCTTTCATGGCACAGGGTCCCATGGACCCCATGGCAGCTACTCTAGCTGGGTTGCACAGAGAACTATCGACATGATGGCGCAGTATATGGTCCACCCTTCACAGCAGCAGCAGTCCACCGCACCAAGAGAGGAATCTTACAAACAGATCATAAATTTCAAGAAGTTGGTGCCTGGTACCTATGATGTGTCAGACGATGCATATCGGTTTTTGGATTCCTGCAGACGGCGAAACGAGTCTGATTGGTGATAGAAGATTGATAGAGTGTATGCAGCACGTCATGGGGCCCATGCCTAGACAATGGATGAATGACTACGTGTTACCCCGGATGGAGGGTTTGACATGGGCTCAGTTTGTGGAACTTTTTATCAATCGGTTTGTGCCAGAAAGCTTCAGAGATCAGAAGCAGTGGGCCTTTGAGGCCTTAAGACAGAATGGCAGGTCTGTAGATGAATATGCTACAGAATTTCTGGAATTGAGCAGATATGCCCCTACAGAAGATATCACTGAGAGACTATGAAGGTGAAAAGATTCCTAAAGGGGCTTGACAGGAGATATGCAAACCTGGCCATGATGTCTGATCAGTCTTTTGATGTGGTGGTTGACCGAGCTAGACAGATTGAGATCAGTTATGCTGTAGATGACAGCGGAAGAGCAAAGAAAAACAGAGCAGAGGGTTCCTCAGGTGTCCCTTCCATGGGTACTCCGGATAGTGGTGGCCAGAGTAATTACAGAGGAAAGAGTAGGAACAAGAAAAGTGGATTTAGGCATAAACCTCGAGGATTGCACCAGTGCGGATCGGCGGTGGTCACGATTTGGGGTACAGGCGGTTCCGGTCCGCTCAGATCCTCCTTGGCACCTTGTGCTCAGTGTGGAAGAGGACATTCAGGACCTTGTTTGATGGGATCAGGAGTATGCTTCAGGTGTGGCCAATCGGGTCACTTTGCTAGAGAATGCCCCATGTTCGAGCCACGAGATGGGGTCACAGGTTCATTGCGAATGTTCCTCGGCCAGATTGTATCCGGCGCTTCAACATGGCGGCGATCGATTCGATGTGGCCGAGGACAAGGGGGACATGGATTTGGAGGCGGTCAGAGGTAGAAGTCGATGTCGGTTACGCCACTCGGGGGTCAAGCTCGGGTTTTCACCCCGACCCACGGGATGCTCAAGCTTCAAATGCGGTTGTGGGGTATTCTTCCAGTCCGTTCTTATGAGGCTCGTGTTTTGATAGATCCGGGTGCTACGCACTCATTTGTCTCTCCTGTGTTTGCCATGAGGTTGGGTAGAAACCCTACAACTTTAGAGTGCCCTTTGTCAGTAGCTACCCCACTTAGTGACAATATAGATGTAGACATGGTATTTCCGGGTAGCCCAGTGGTAGTGGATGGAAAGATCCTCCCACAGACTTGGTTCCTCTACCAAGAATGGATTTCGATGTAATCACGGGGATGGACTGGTTGGCAACTCATTATGCTACCTTAGATGCAGGAACAAAGGTATACTTCCACATACCGGTGTGGAAGAGTTTAGCTTTGATGGTGACAGAGCGTGGCTCCATATAATTTGGTGTCAGCAATTAGTGCCAGAAAAATGTTGAGGCGTGGATGCCAAGGGTATTTGGCATTGGTGAGAGATACATCTGTAGAAGGTGTCAGCATGGAAAATGTTCCTGTTGTCAGAGAATTCATGGATGTCTTCCCTGAAGAGCTTCGTGGTTGCCACGAGAAAAGGGAATAGAGTTCTACATTGATGTTATTCCGGGTACAAACCCCATATCAATGCCACCTTACAGGATGGCACCAGCAGAATTGAAAGAGTTAAAGGAGCAACTACAGGAGCTTTTGGACAAGGGTTTCATACGTCCGAGCACTTCACCCTGGGGTGCTCCTGTTCTATTTGTGAGAAAGAAGGATGGGTCATTGAGGTTGTGCATTGACTACGCAATTGAACAAGGTGATTTGTGAAGAACAAGTATCCACTTCCTCGGATCGATGATTTGTTTGATCACCTCAAGGAGCTAGATTCTTTTCCAAGATAGACTGCGTCGGCTACCATCAATAGAGAATCAGGAATGAGGACGTGTCCAAAACGGCTTTCAGGACAAGATATGGTCATTATGAGTTCTTGGTGATGTCTTTTGGACTCACTAATGCACCAGCAGCCTTCATGGACTTGATGAACAGGGTGTTCAAGCCATTTTTGGACCGTTTTGTCATCGTATTCATAGATGACATTCTGGTATACTCTCGGATCGAGGAAGAACACGTGTGGCACTTGAGGATGGTGTTGCAGACCTTGAGGGAGCACGGCTATACGCCAAATTTTGAAATGTGAATTTTGGCTAGAAAGCATCTCATTCTTGGGACACGTGGTTTCTAGTGACGGTATTCAAGTGGATCCCAAGAAAATTGAAGTCAGAATCGATTGGCTTAGGCCTACAACAGTCACTGAGGTGCGAAGTTTTCTGGGTTTAGATGGATAATATAGGCGTTTTGTACAAGATTTCTCGGATAGCGGCTCCCCTAACTAAGTTGACCAGGAAGAATGTTCCATTCATTTGGACAGATATTTGTGAGGTGAGTTTTCGAAGCTTAAGGAGTGTCTAACCACTGCCCCTGTGTTGACACTACCTGTGAGTGGTGAAGGATACACCGTGTATTGTGACGCCTCCAGAGTTGGCCTAGGGTGTGTTTTGATGCAGAATGGAAAGGTAGTGGCTTATGCTTCAAGGCAGCTGAAGAGGCATGAGCAGAACTACCCCACCCATGATTTGGAAATGATGGCTGTAATCTTTGCACTAAAGATCTGGAGACACTATCTGTATGGTGAAGTGTGCGAGATATACACCGACCACAAAAGTTTGAAGTACATCTTCTAGCAGAGGGATTTAAACTTGAGACAGAGGAGATGGATGGAGCTTCTGAAAGACTATGATTGCACCATCGGTACCACCACAGGGAAGGCCAATGTTGTGGCGGATGCTCGAGCGAGAAAATCTTCTCGCGCTTTGGCGCACATTTCAACAGAGAAGAGACAGTTGATTCGTGAGGTACATGAGTTGATGTATCAAGGTTTAATCCTAGATCTTTCGGATGAGGGTATTGTTGGCTCACTTTTGGTGAGGCGGACTTGAGGGACAGAGTTAGAGTTTCCCAAAGACAGAGACCAACAAATGATGAAGATCATAGAAAGAATACAGCAAGGTGAAGGTGGTGAGTTTGGATTTGCCAATGATGGCGCCCTAGTGCATGGTTCTAGGATATGTGTGCCCGATGTGGACAACCTCAGGAATGAAATCATGCGAGAGGCACACTATACACTGTACAGTGTCCACCCAGGTTCCACCAAGATGTACCATGATGTGAAAGATAGCTATTGGTGGAATGGCATGAAGAGAGACATAGCAGACTTTGTGTCCAAGTGCTTGACTTGTCAGAAGGTGAAGTTTGAACACCAGAGACCGTCAGGGAAGCTGCAAGAGCTCCCTATCCCAGAATGGAAGTGGGAAATGATCACTATGGATTTTGTGACTGGGTTGCCTCGTACCACGCGAGGATATGATTCGATATGGGTAATTGTAGACCGTCTGACCAAATCAGCTCACTTCTTACCTGTGAAGACTACATACTCTGTGGCACAGTATGCCCGGCTCTACATTCGAGAAATAGTCAGATTGCATGGAGTTCCGGCTTCCATAATATCTGACAGAGGGCCCCAGTTCACTTCTCGGTTTTGGAGAAAGTTGCAGGAGGCACTTGGCACACAGTTGAACTTCAGTACAGCCTTCCACCCTCAGACAGACGGACAGTCCGAAAGGACAATCCAAACACTGGAAGACATGCTTCGCATGAGTGTCTTGGATTTTGGAGGTCAATGGGATGAGCAGCTAGCTTTGGTGGAGTTTGCCTACAACAACAGTTATCACTCCAGCATAGGGATGGCACCCTATGAGGCACTATATGGAAGAAAGTGTAGGTCTCCTCTGTGTTGGACAGAAATGGGGGAAGCAAGGGTGCATGATGTAGACCTAGTGCAGTACACTTCAGAGGTAGTTCCTTTAATCAGGGAACGGCGAGGGCGGCTTTGATGAAGCGTAAGAGTTATGCAGACCCCAGACGGAGGGATGTGGAGTTTGCAGTGGGCGACTATGTATTCCTGAAGGTATCTCCAATGAAGGGAGTCATGAGATTCGGAAAGAAGGGCAAGTTGGCACCTCGGTATATCGGACCTTTTGAGGTTACGGATAGAGTTGCCTACCGGTTGGAGCTACCACCCAACCTTTCTCACGTTCATCCCGTGTTTCACATCTCCATGCTCAGGAAATACATTCCCGATCCTTCTCATGTACTGCAGCCGGATGTGATAGAGCTAAAAGAGAACTTGACATTTGAGGAGCAACCTGTAGCCATAGTGGACTACCAAGTAAGACAGCTAAGATCCAAACAGATCCCTATGGTTAAGGTTTTGTGGAGGAGCCAGTCAGTGGAAGAGTGCACCTGGGAGTCAGAACGGGACATGCGTAGCAAGTACCCATACTTGTTCAATGTATAATCATGTGTTTTATTCTGCCTTGTGTAAAAATTCGAGGACGAATTTTCTGTAAGGGGGGAAGAATGTAACACCCCAAAATTTTATTATTTATGAATATTTTTGGTATTTTAATTTTATTTGAATTTTAAGAATTTTTTTGAGATTTTTCGGATTTTAAAAATCGGGTTCGATTTTCCGAAAATATAAACTTTGATGATTTTTAAAAATTAATTTAAAGACCACGTGGCAAAACTAAAAATATATTTGGAGTCTACGTATTTTTCTGAGTTTTATGGAATTTTTTTCGAAATTTTTGGACCTCATTTTCGGTCCCGAGGCAGAGTAAAAATTCAAAATTTTGTATCCTGAATCGAACCGGCCGAATCGAACCGGACCGGATCGGACCGGTCGAATCGGACCGGCCCTTTTCCTTCTTCCTTTTTCTTCTCCCGCGCGCGTCGTCCCTCTGCCTTCTCTCTCTCGTTTCTCTCTCCTCTCCACCCCCAGCCGCCGGCGGCCGCCTAACCCAGCCCGACGGTAGCCGCCAGCCACCAGCAGTGCGCGCCGAACGGCCGGAAAAGCGGCAACGCCCTGCGCGCAAGGCCGCCGCCGCTTCCTCGGCCAAATCCGGCCGATCCGGCCACCGATTGGACCGGGTCTTGTGTCCAAAATCATCTACTCGGCGAGAGCTTTCCATAGACACCAAGAACGCCGAAATCCATCGAGCGGATTGTCCGATTTTAGCTCGGGAAGATTTTAGCCCATTTCGACTTTTGGGCTAGATTTCTCGAAAACCGTGAATCCCACGAGGAAACCGAGGCCACCAGCACGCTCCATTCGTCGAGAGCTTCAGCGACATAAATTTGAATTTTTCCGATACCGTTTTTGGTGGGTCCCACGGAACTTCGCAGTGTATTTTCGACCATTAAATGAGCTTAGAAAATTCTGAAAAATTTATGTACTAACCCCCGTGTTATGGGCTTCATGTAGGTATCCTCGATTCACGGAAATTCGTGATTGACCGGTTCGCAAATTTCGGGCCGCATGGACTGCATTCTGGAAAAGTCTCCGAATTGGACCGAGGTTTTGGCTAGCCCCCCATTGTCAGACGTCCCGAGCGCGTTCCCGAAGTCGGAATCGGCAAAGGTAAACCCGAACCTTGCTTTTTCGTAATTTTCTAGTGCTTAAATAGGATTAAAAATCCATAAAATATTCGTGGTAGCTTAGAAAATTACGATTTTTTTTGCAATAGCTTAGTAATATTGCTAAGGACCGCGGGGCAAAGTTTTACAATTTTTAGAGCTTGTTTGGGCAGTTTTTGCAAAAATGATCAATAATAAGGACTAAATTGAAATTTTGCGTATTGTGATGGATGATTGATTTGATGGGCCCAGGAGGGGCTGTGTGATATGATTGAACTGTTGATATATGGATTGTGAATATAGAAGTGCGTTTTTAGCCCTTTTGCAGGTTGGGTAGGTCCTAGGTATAGGGAGACTCTGGGGATTTTCTGACGACTTAGGACGTACTTGATATTTTTCTTTGTTTGTATTGAGTCAAATTTATTAAATAGATGTAATGTAATTGTCAGGTGAGCCGGGACAGCCTTCTTCCTCCGCCCAGCCGCCACAGTAATTTGTCGTCAAATTTGTAAGCAAAATATTAATTTTAATTGTAATTTCGATATTATTATATGTTCAGCATGCCCATGCATCACTTATATGCATATATTTATGTAGTTAAACTCTAGGCACGATTTATGTTGCATTCATAACTGTTAATGTGCCATGAGTGTTGTTGTGGTAATTTGGAGCAGTGTGCGTGCGTTGGCGTGCGTGTGATGTGGTGTGGACTATGGATAGGACAGGTAGTCACGGCTTGAGTTCTTCGCTGGGACCCGATCCTTCGAGGGGTAGTCACGGCTTGAGTTCTTCGCTGGGACCCTCGATTTGGTTTATTAAGCGAAAGTCCGGCTTGAGTTCTTCGCTGGCACCAGGTTGGATTTAAGAGAGCTGTATAGGGGATCAGCTCCCAATATATTATGATTGATGCTACAGGGTGCGTGAGTGCTCCAAATTACCTTTTTGATGCTATGATGTGAATATGATGTTGATGTTGCATTTCACTCTACAGGGTGCATTAGTTCAGATAGTTATAGAGATTATAGTTAAGATTGATATTTTACTCTCTGAGTCGAACGCTCACTCCTGTTCAAAAATTTTTACAGGCCGCAGGAGGATATTTTATTCTGGGTTAACCTGCTTTTATACTTCGCAGGTTGTTTATCGATATTTGTGTAATTTTATTTACTCCTAGAATTTCCGCATGTGTTAGCAGTAATTATCTGAATTTGGTCTGTAATGTTATTATCATGTTGGACCTGTAAACTTAATATTTTAAGTTTGTTTTGATGGATTGGATGAGGGAGCTGAGCTCCCATTTATTATTATGTTGATGAGTATGTGGAGGGTGAGCTGAGCTCCCCAATGGATTGTTTATTGTGTTTACAGGTCGGGTGAGTCAAAAACTCCCCGTTAGTAAGTCCATTTTATGGCCGGACTCTGTCCGTTTGTTTTCTTGAAATTGGGCCCAAATGGGCCTTAGAATTGGGTAAATGAACAGTTAGGCTTACTACGGGCCTCGGGGGCTTTAGGCTGGCCCAGGTCCTAGTGCCGGTCCGGCCCATAGGTTGGGTCGTGACATTTATTCTTTGAGAAATTCGTGGGTTTATAATATCCTATTATTTCTTCACTTTTGGAAGCCCATATTAATGAGATTTTAGTGTTTCTGATGCCTTTTATATTTCTATTTGTGTTGGAAGCCAATTTGGCATATTTGACCACCAAAATATTCTCCAAGATCTTTAAAGATTATGACCAGCAACATATGGATGAATTTTGACTTGTTTAACTCATAATATAATCTTGGGAGATTATTAAAATCTTGGAAGATCTTAGCTAGTATTTTATTAATGAGAAATCTTTGAATTTTCTTTTCGTATTTTTATTAGGATTTATTCCAAATCTGTATTTTTTAATTTCCTAATTAGTTATTTTGTAATTTTCTAATTTAGTTTCTTATCTTTGCCTATAAATAGGTTTACATATGTAATGTTTTACACAATTAAGAGATTTTAGAGAATGAATAGAAAGTTTAGCAAAGTGCTATCAATTTTAATTATTATCAATCTAGTATGATTGTGGTGAATTATTTTACTTATCACAAGGTTCTTTGTGTAGCGTCTACTTTTAAAAATTGAGTTTTTTTGTAGCGTTCTGAACTTATCAAAGAATTTATCTCTTCTACGTATTATTTTGTTTTGTTCTTAGTTTCAGTTCATAAATATGAAAACCACAAAAAGATTTTCTTTTATCATTTCTTGTTACTCTGTTGCAAGTTAAATTAGAAAATACCAAAAGAGTTAATATCTGACAGAATTCAATTCTTGTGTTTTGAGTTTTCTTGCTTGATTTTTATTTATTTCCTATTTGTTTAATGTTAATTTTCTTGTTTCTTTCTCTTAATTCCAATGTCCTTTTTATTCAATTCGACTGAGTTATTTCTTCGGTCACTAAGGCACATCATCTACTTTATTCTCTTTATTTCCATCAGAATTGTCAATAGAGCCATTTTTACCAATACCCATATTGGAACTTAGTAGAGCATCTATCCTAGTATAACTGTCAGAATAGTCAATAGAGATAGAACTGTCACTATTTGAAGTGTCATCCTAGGCATCAAAATTGAGTTATTGCTCAAAATCTTATCACTAATTTCTCCCAATTGTCATCATCATACAAGGGTTCAAGTTCATAATATTTATTGGAGTAAGAAATTCTCATTAAAATTTGTCTATACTTTAAAAAAGAAAGAAGTGATCACTAAAAAAGAATAATGACGAAAATGAGAGATATTGGGAATAAATGTTTTATATATGTGAAATAAATATACATGAAGAATTGGTGGATGTAAAATAAGTATTGGTGGATGCATCAATTTAGCACTTTCATACTTACAAAATTTAGTCTTTCTATTTCTCTTTTCTTTTTTCCTTATTTTTAATTTATTCTATCTAAACTTATATAATAAAAATTAATTTTCAAGTAATCTGATTTATTCGATCTCAATCCAAAGAAACCAAAGTTTAGGTTTAGAATGTTTTAAATATACTAGTTTTTACCAATTTACACTATAAAAAATAATTAGTTTTACAATCAATTATTGCAATCGACTGAAAGTAATCAATTTTACAATCGATTTGTGATTATTTTTTTAATAAAATAATTAATTTTTTAAAAATTTAGCAACCATTCAATAATCGGTTGCTAAATGGATTATTTTTACAATCGATTGCTTATCCATTATTAATATTTAAATAATTAAATATTATTTCATATTTTTTATTAATTTTTTATCTATCAAAATTTTTAAAGATGATTTTATAATAAAAATAATAAAAAATAGTAATATAATACAAACATTCCTTAAATATTTATAGAATTATTTAAAATTAATTCAATCATGTAGTTATTTTTATCATTTTAAATATCAAAATTTTATTATATAATTAAAAAAAGAGTAAAAAAGAATTAAATGTAGAACACTATATAACAATACCATAAACAATGACACGTAATAATATCATGAAAAATAATATTTTTCTATTTTATATATATATATATATATATATATATATATGAACCGAGAGATAACACAAACTTGATTTGGTTAATTAATTCAGTTTTTTTTTAATTAACTGAATGAAACTAAAAAATTGATATCTTTTTAAAATATTCAGTGTTGCCAAATAAAAAATATATATATATATATATATAATTGATTAGTTAATTCGTCCCGGGTAACGTTTGTGTACCCCCCAAGATATTACACTACTTGACAGAACGCTGCGTTTTCAATCAGAATACTCCTCCGTCGTCCTGTTCTTGCTAACCAAACAACAGCAGGAAGCTTTCTCGAGATAGTTGGAAGAAAAGAAAATTGAAAAGCAGATGCTAAAAAAGAAGAATTTCCGTAAGAGAACTATCGAGGAAGCAGACGACCAGAACCACCACAACAACAACAACAAAGCCGCATCCGATGACGAAGAAGAGAGGAGGTAGTTATAAATTTGAAAATTGCAATTTCAGTTAGGGTTTTGGTTATGCATTTGGGGATTGATTAATGAATGGTATTGACATTGGTAATGGAAGATTGGCATTGGAGGAAGTCAAATTCCTGCAGAAACAGAGGGAAAGAAAGTCAGGAATCCCTGCAATTCCATCGGTGCAAATTGGGAATTTAGTATCCAAAAAAGTGGCTGAAAAGAACGATGGAGATGGAGAGAAGGAAGAGCTCGTTCTTCAAGATACTTTTGCTCAAGAAACAGCAGTCATGGTTGAAGATCCTAACATGTAAAATTTCCCTTCATCTCTCTTCATCTTCTTTAAGCAATTCTAACTTTCATTGTCAGAATTTTCTAATTGTGCATATTAGCTGCTCTTTCAAATAATTTGTTGTCAGTAAAGATAGCGTGTTTCTGTAAATTACCTATCACTCTCCTTGGAGAGCTCGATTAGAGAGACTTCATGAATGTTAGTTCATTTCATATTGTGGCGATGTGATGCGGAGCATGTTCATGTGGATGCTGTAATTTTTTTTTTCCGATTCAGTTTTAATGTTTTTTATTCCAACTAATTTTTTTATTTTTTTTATTTTTTTGTTGTAGGACTAAATTTCCTATTCTATTTAGGATTTTAATGTATTTTCCTATTCTAGTTAGGATTTGTTTCTTCCTATTTTGATTAGGATTTAGATTTAGATTATTTCTTCCTATACTGTTAGGATTCCTATTTTGGATTTATATTTTCTTAGTTAGTTTAGGACTTTAATGCTGATATAAACATAAAAAATACTTGTAATTCAGCTTAGTTTTTGATGAATAAAATTTTCAGCTGAGGTTTTTCTCTCAAGACACGCTTGTGTTTCTATTTGATTTTCACTCTGCGTCAGGTGTCAGAGCGGGGAAATTGCCCTAATTGGTGTGGCTGACCTTGATGGAGGTGGCAATTACATTGATTTTCAATTGATGATTGGGGAGTTAGAGCCCTTTACCATATGGACGAAATGTTGCAATGATGGTAGTGACATGTGGAGCAACAGATGAATATTAGATTTAGGTATGTTGATAGACACTTCGAAGAAATTGCAGTTCGACTTGATGCTTTGAGAATTAAAACTAACAAGGCTAGGAATGATGATAGAAGGCCAAGAGATGGTGTAGCTTGTGGTGACCCTATCAACAAACCTTTTCCTGCAGTAGGCAATATATCTACGAAGAAGATTTGGAAGAGGAAAATGACTATGAGCTATTCAGGTTCTATAGACATTCACGTAATGTCAGACAAGATCCTAAGAAGAGGTGTGAATGGGTATAATGAATTGGAAAGCAAGGATTATCAATTGCAAATTGATATTCCTAGATTTTTATGGGGATCTCAACATAGAAGAATTCTTAGATTAGATTGAGAATGTGGATAAATTACTCGATTATTAAAGGGTAGTGCTTTTGCATGGTGGGAGTGACTGCAATCTAAGAGAGCAAGGGAATGGAAGGGATCAGTTTGTATGTGGTATATGATGAAATATTTGTTAGAACAAGAATTTCTGCCTCTAGATTATGAGTAGATTTTATTCCAATAGAAGCAACGTTGTCAATGGGAGGTCCAACCAAAGCCTTTAGTGGTTGAAAAACAAAAAAGTGAAATTCAAAAGGAGCTTTTGGATTCAAACACGCAACTTGAAGTAGAGGAGTCTGAATTTAAGGAATCTGAGCTAGAAGCTTTGATCCTACCTCCTTTTGCTATGACTGAAAATGAAGAGCTTGAGAAATGTGTCAAAGAGTATGATAAATTCGCCGCCTGAAGATTCCAATATAAGTTAAGGAAAAACAATCCATGGAGACAATATTGGAACTTGGAGAAAATCAAGTCATGGAGATGATGGAGATTAAAGATTTTTCTAACTCCTTGATTCCTATGATTTTATTTATCTAGTTGTTTTTGTGGACTTAAAGAAAAATGTGATGATGCTCACTACAATTTTGCAAAATTCACCATTGTTGGCATTTGACTGAGAAGGCAATACGTTGTTCTCTCCTAATGAAGTTCCTAATTCTCTTATACTTCAAAATCCGAGGATGGGTTTATTCAAAGTGGGGAAGAATGGTGAGGAAGTTGATGGCACAAATTTTGGCTCGTTGTAAGCTGTTCTAACTCGAGGATGAGTTTTTTTTGCCCCCCTAAGTGGAGGAGTATGATGTGGAGCATGTTCATGTGAAAGCTGTATTTTTATTTTTATTTTTTCCTATTCACTTTTAATGTTTCCTATTCTAATTAGGTTTTTTTTTTTATTTTTTTTTTTAATTTGAGTTTCCTACTCTATCTAGGACTTAGATAATTTCCTATTCTATTTAGGATTTTAATGTATTTTCCTATTCTAGTTAGGATTTGTTTATTCCTGTTTTAATTAGGGTTTAGATTATATCTTCCTATTCTATTAGGATTCCTATTCTGGATGTAACTACACTTCTTACTTTAGTTTAGATTTATATTTTCCTAGTTACTTTAGGAGTTTAACGCCCAACATAAAAAATACGTGTAATTCAGCTTAGTTTTTTGACGAATAAAATTTCCGGCAGAGGTTTGTCTCTGAATACACGTGTTTGTGTTTCTATTTGAGGTTTACAAGGCGTCACATTGAAAAATACTTGCATTTTTTTTATGATAAAATTTTTGCATAAATGTTATTTCTTCACTGATCATTATTGCTTCAAATTTGGTATAATTTGCCAATTAATATTAATAAATACAACTAAGTTTCTAATTGCAATTGCACTCTCATATGTTAAGTTATAATTTAGTTTATAGGTACTTGTTCTCCTACTGTATCTATGTCTTTATTTAAATACATCTGTGGTGTTCAAATCATTCATTCAGAATCTTATTTTTATGTGAATATATTTAGCTGTCTGTTTAGACATGCTAGAATATTCTTATTCGTTTGGAGGTTGCTGTTTATCAGTGTCTTGCATAGGAAAGACTTGTGTTGTGGATTCATTCTGCTGCTGTTTATAGTTTTGTTGTTTTAACTAGGTGGCTGCTAGGAAACCAATATATATATATAGTCAAATGAATCTTTTTATACTGTTATTATTGTTGTTTTGAAATTACTACTTTTCAGGTCCTTCAGTGTTAACTCATATGTTGTGGTTATCTAACAGGTTGAAGTATGTTGAGCAAGAATTGGCAAAGAAAAGTGGGAAGAACATTGATGCAACAAATCAAGTTGAAAATGACTTAAAACGTGCTGAAGATGAATTATACAAAATTCCTGAGCATCTTAAAGTGAGCTATATGATTCTACAGTGTCTATCTTCTCATTTCTGTATATGTGGTCTCACTGTTGCTTTAGATATCACTTCACACTTAACTCTATATCAGACACATATTATTCACTTATAACAGATGTGCGTATGTTCTTCTGCATATGAAGAAAAGTTATAGAATACACCTGTGTTGGATATGAGTATGTATCTGCCACTTTTTAGTTTCAACTCAAAATTAAATGAATTTATGACATCTTGTTTATGAATGCATTTTTTTTTTTATATTTTATGCTGAGCATGCCTTTATGGTCTGATGCTGATTCCTACTAGAGTTTTTTCACAAAACTGTATATATTTTACCAGTTCATTTTGTTCATTTGAATAGGAAACTTAGGTTAACACAAATATTTTGCATGAGGACTAGTGCTTTCTGTTCCTCCACATCCTTTATATTCATTTTATAACCCTCTGCTTCTTTCTTTCTTTTTTCCTTATGTATTAAAAATTTCTTGCTATTGGATTCTGGATTTTCAGTTACTGAAGACATTTGACTATTGATTTTTCTTATTATTTTAGTTTTATGTCTTGCAAATGTTTAACGGCTTATTGCATTCTTAGGTGAAAAGGAGAAACTCAGAAGAAAGCTCTACTCAGTGGACTACTGGCATTGCAGAGGTTCAACTGCCCATTGAGTATGCCCTTTTTCTTATACGTGTATAAACTTTGATTTGCATTTTGCTTCTCTGTCTTGGCTTGAATATAATTGGAGAAATGTTGCACTCAGTATACTGAAAGAAAGTAGGAAGTAGGGTATTTGCCCTAAAGGCATAGACAGTTGGCTCATTTTGCATCACTAAGTTGGAAATTGTTTTAATGTGAATTATGATGGTTTATAAAGGTTGCTGAAAGTCAGATTTTTTATTTTTATGGACCACCTTGTTATTGTCTTCATGGTTGTAGATACAAACTGAGAAATATTGAGGAAACAGAGGCTGCCAAGAAACTTCTACAGGAGAAACGGCTAATGGGTCAGGCAAAATCAGAGTTTAGCATCCCATCAAGTTACAGTGCAGATTATTTCCAACGTGGCAGGGATTATGCTGAGAAACTTCGAAGAGGTTGCTTATATTTTGTTTTGTTTTGTTCTTTAATTGCATGAATGGATTAACTTCTTTGTTTTATCTCACCTTTTATGAAAACCAAATGAAAGTCTGGTTAGTGTAGATTGCTTTGATGGGTATTAAATACTTGTAATTCGAGTTACTTTCTCCAAAGTTTTGTTTGGTCCTTTCTTTATTGAGTTCTTTCACGTTCTTCATGCATCTTTTTTCTTTCCTTTTCTTGATTACAATAAAAAAACTGCAGAACATCCTGAGCTATACAAGGGCAGAAGTTCACAAGATGATGGTGCTGGAGCAAAGCCAGCTGAAAATAACGCTGATGCTACCCGTAGAGAAGCTGCAACAGATGAGTTCATGCTAGAGCGTTTCCGAAAGCGAGAACGGCATCGGGTCATGCGGAGATGACCTGCACTCTGTCAAGCATGATTTTCATGGTAGTTTATCAAGCTTTGTGGTGCGCGAGAGTGTATTAGTTTGTAAAAACAAGTACTGTAGCCATAGCGACCATTCTTGTGATTCAATTTACCTGCAATTTTTAATGGATGTTTTGTGTTTGTCTGCTCAAATGTTACAGCTCTGAGCATGCCAGCTCAATAATAAAAGAAAGCTGTCCATGGATCGTGTACAATCCCAGCTTATTTCTGGGAAATCATTTTGAATGCAGGTTGTGACATGTCTTAAGGGTTTATGGTTTATTTTGTTGGACTAAAACGGTGTCCCTTTATGAATTTTTGTGGTCATGACAAAGTTTGACATGGCTGTGCTAGCTATAACCTGCAAATGTCATTTGGATATCTGAAGTATGAACATGATACAATCCAGATGGTTTAACCTTTCAGGTTAGCCTTGTCTAATTGCAAATTTCATGTTATGCTTCCGATTGGAATCAGAGTTGGCCTGATTAAATACTGGAACTGGTCATTATTTTTCGTTTTGGTTTTAAACTGAAATAGTTGAATTGGGTCTCTCGCAAATTTGAATTAGATTAAACTGAAATCGAAGAATTGGGTCAGCAGTTAGGTTTGGTTTTACCTATATTTTGTTCAACTTGAACCGACATGGAATCAAAATCGAATTATGAAACCAAAATCGAAACTGCTTATAAAATGAATCGAAATGAAACCAAAACCATTTAGATTCAAACCCATGCAAACTCGCCTCTTCTCGGGCCGATTTAGGGCCTCTCTTGACCATGAACTGAAACCAGTTTGTGACAAGGTCTATGTAAAGTACATGATTTTCTTATCATTAAGCCTAATATTTATTAAAAAAATTAAGAAATATTAAAATTTGAATTCCAATCTCTTAAATTATGAAGCAAATATATATATATATATTCAACTATTGAAGAATTTTGATTACATGACATTCTCTTATTAATTTCTGATATTAAATAAACTATCCCATGTAAAATTACTGATATATTATATAATTTCTTTTCGACATTTTGAAAGAAAGATTAGTCTGCATTATCATTATATCATTTGACTTTACTGCTACTCAACCAAACATGGTGCGTAAACTCTGCCAATTTTTTTTGTAAGCAAAACTTTTATTGATAGCAATAATCAAGAAACACGACTTCAACTAAACTCAGATCAACAAGTCAATACACTCAATCACAGTATACACTAAACTTTGGCCATTCTTAACAACTAGTTCATGTCCATGTAAATGCAACAGGGCTACTAACCTTGTATTGAGCATTGCTCCAAACAATCCAACCAAATGCAGCTCCTACAGCAGCCTTCTTATTCTTCTTGTTCTTAAATGTTACCGTATATCTTTGCTTTTCTCCAACCTTTTTAAAAACCATCTTAGCAGGTTTCACCGACACTTGTACAGTCGATGGTGCAGTCACTGTCACTTCATACATAGAATTGACAGGGCCAACATTTGTCAATTCTCGACTATAGTGGATGCTTGTCTTGTTCTTGAACAAGACTGAGAATGATGGGTAATTGAGATCACCAAGATCACTAAATTTGTTTGAGCAAGATATATTCAGTTTCAGGTGACTCATGAACACTTCAATAATATCATGAGGATAACGCAATGAACATAAGAACTTCGTATAGTCTTCTTTAGAGATATCATAGACGAGGCCTGGAGAGAGAGCTTTTGTTGGGTCTTTATGACCAGACCCATAGTCCCATGGGTTGGCAGGTTTACCTGTTACAACATCTCGTATTGGAGAAAGTGTGTTATCTAAGTTGTAAGCGGTAGTCATCATCGCAGATTTTATTGCACTTGGACTCCAACTTGGATGTGCTGCTTTGATCAATGCAGCAATTCCACTTGCATGCGGACATGCCATGGATGTGCCTAACGAAATTCATCATATTAAACAAATAATTCATTTATTTAACTTGACTATATAATTAGACAATCTTATCTAATATAATTTAAAGTGAGTAAATTAAAAAAGAAAAAAGAAAAAAGAGAGCAAGCATATGCATACCTGACAAAAGGTTGAACTTGGTGGTTCTCTTGTCTATCTCTAAATTAGATGGACTTACGGCGTCAGGCCATGCGGCGAGGATGTTAACTCCGGGAGATATAATATCTGGCTTCAAGATCTGTGGTGTCACCGGATTTGGTCCTCGACAACTAAATTCAGCCACCATCGGTGACGGCTGCACATTTACTTCCGTTCTACCAAACCCAAGTAAGACCTTTGGCTTAGGATCTGTCTTCTCATATTTTTTAATTAAATCACCCACTTTGGTACCTACTGCCACTGTCGGCACCAAATCTAGTCCAACAGACAATTCCTTCAGAGCTATTTCGTTCACTATTATCATCCCAACCCCTCCAGCCTTGCTCACTATTAGACCTTTCTCTACAGATCCCAAGTCTCCTACATCACAGATCACCACCTTCCCACGAACCAAATCTGGTTCAAGTGTACCCTCCAAGCAATATTTACTGGAACTATTCTTTCCCCTATGGTAGACTAACCCCACCAGCTTCTTCCCCATTCTTGGTCCATCATAGATAGACATACCTCTGTATAGATGTTTGTTGCCAAGCAAAATATAAGCCCGAAAGTCCCTGTCTATACTCCCAGCACCGACTGCCAAAATCCATGGAGCCACGTTTCCGATAATGGTTCTTATAGGTCCAGAGTTACCACCCGCACAAGAGACGACAATACCACGCTTCATTGCATTAAACGCACCAAGAGCGGCCGTGTTCTCATGATATGGAATGGCCACAGAGTCATTTCCAAATGACATAGAGATCACATCCACACCATCTAAAATGGCTCTATCCATTGCTGCCAAAGTATCAGCATCGCCACAACCTTTGCTCCCGCAGGCCTTATATAGATTGCGACCCGGGCACATACAGCCATTCCCCGGGCGGTGCCCCTCGCATAACGGCCGAACATACTCACATTCGCTACAGGCGACGCTGCGGCTGTGGAAGCAGTGTGCGTTCCATGCCCACTATAGTCCCGAGGTGAGAGAACCTCCGCACCAGGAAATTCTTTCTCGTGTTCTATTAAGAAATAACGTGCTCCAATTAACTTCTTATTGCACAGTTTGGGATTGAAATTCTTAGCAGATACGCACTTTCCCTTCCATCGTTTTGGTATCTCAGGCAATCCTGTGTCGTCAAAACTTCTAGACTCTGGCCACACGCCACTATCAATAACTCCGATAATGACATTGTGAGCAGCTTGCTCGATTTCTTGAAATTGACGACCATCACCCAAGCCGAAGTTGGAATCGATGCAAAGAAATTCTGGGGTGCGGGTGGTTTTGAGGGAATTCATTCTACTTTCAAAAACATTAAGGACAGCATCTATGTTCCCAAGAGAGTCGGCTTCTTCAGGGTCAAGATAGGCAGCGAAGCCATGGAATGCTGCGTTGTAGGTGTAGAGGATGCAATCAGAGGTGGAGGTGAGTGATTGATACCAATCACGGTGAGTGGCATGTATGTGAGGCTTGGAGTTATGATTCATATGGACTAAGCAAGTTTTATTGGCAGCGGCTGAGAGCAATGAGAGGGCTGAGAGGAGGACCAGAGGAAGCAACCAAAGTTTTCCCATGGAGCCCATTGTTAGAAAATGGTTTGATACATGAAGCAAGCAAGCAAGCTTCACCTTATATTTGTAAAGAAGGCTTGTAATGAATAGTTGTAAACTTGGAGGACAAATCAAGGAAAGTAATTTTGATTGACAAAAGACAAGAGCCACCTCTTCATATCATCTTCAAATTGAAAAACGTTAAAGCACCAAAACGACGACAAGATCCATTGGAAAAAAAGCATGGCTTCACTTCATCAAACACATTGTGACTAATGAATCCCCACGTGCACTGGAGCAAGCAATTCTACAGCCACATAATCACAAGTCATCTTTTGGCCTTTTGTTTCTTATTGATGCTTTTTATCATATTTCAAATGGAATCTTTAACTCTCTTTCAGCGTCTTGAGAAGCACAAGAACAAGGGTGCAATTGCCTACTTCATCATTTGCTCATAAGGCTATTCAAACTCCTCTCTTTTTCGATTTCTTTTTCATCAGTAACCGAAAATTTTTAATTTTTTATTATAATAATTTTTATATAATTAAATTAAAATTTAATGAATTTTACATAAAGTTCATATGCACTGAGTAATTCCTCTTTTCCCTTCCAACAGATTTCAACTGCAATCATGTCTATGCTCTACGTATACGTATAAAGGCAACTGCTTTAGTAGCTAGTGACGTATAGCCATAACTACATCTCACTTGGTCTATATACACTAATTCACTTATTAATTATTTATTTGAAATTTTATATACTTTACATTATAATATTATACTTTTGCTGACCTGGATTTAATTAGATGCTATTTACTAAATTTTTCTTGAATTTTTAATAATAATATTTTTATTTATTAAAAAAAAATTTGTTTATACTTTGGAAAGGCAAAGTCGGATGGGTTTTTGAGGAAATTTATTCTGCACTTTTGCTGGTGGACAAAAGAAACTTAAAGAGTTTGAGAAATTATTAATATACCCCTGTAAAGTTTTGAAATTAAAGGACCTTTATGTCCTCCTTGGTCCTAGCGAAGTCCGTCAGTGGCTACAAGCCTGAGCAAAAATCTTACCTAACACAAAAGTAATGAAGAATGTCATCCATCATCATCACATTCACTGTTGGCAAAAGTAAAAGCACCTCGTTTTCATTCTTTTTTTATTTAAATAAAAAGCTTGAGCTATACATTTTAATAAAATAAAAAAAAAACTTAACCAAAGTTATAATTGTAATTTTTTTAAAAATATGTTCTTATGGCAAATGCAAAGAATTGCTATGCTTAAGTTATATAGCAGTGGAAAGAATGTCAAATTCACGAGTACTGAATTTAAATATAAAAAATTATCGAGACTGAATCAATCAAGTATGTTAGATACACTGATTAAGAATTTAATTTCTCAGAATAATAAAATCAATCCCAAGTTCAATTAAATAAAATTCCAAAATTATCTTAATAATAAATCTAGAAATTAAATTCAAAATATATAAAGAGAAAGAGAAATAAAGACTTTGGATAATATTAGAATATTCTTGTTCATTTGGAGGTTGCTGTTTATCAGTGTCATGCATAGGAATGGCTTGTGTTGTGGATTCATTCTAATGCTGTTTATAGTTTTGTTGGTTTAACTGAGTAGCTGATAGGAAACCTAATATTTATTTATCTATTTTTTCCCCTCCAATTGAATCATTTTATTCTTTTATTATTGTTGTTATGAGTATCTGTTGGATATGGGTATGTATCTGCTACTTGTTAGGAGTCTGAGCAACATAGTGTTAGTATGGGCATCTTAGTTAATAATGGCATATCATTTCAGTATGGAAACTGTAATACCCCTAATTTTTAAATTAATTATTTTATGAGTAGATATTAATATTCTATTTTATTTAAGAAATTATTTGAAATTTTTCAAATTTTTGAAATTGAGTTCGATTTTTCGAAAATATAAAACTTTGATGATTTTTAAAAATTTATTTAAAGACCACGTGGCAAAATTAAAAATATATTTAGACTCTACAAATTTTTTTGAGTTTTTTGAAAATTTTTCATAATTTTTGGGCATCGTTTTCGATTCCAAGGACGAGTAAAAAATTCAATTTTGGCTATTTTGAATCGAACCAATCAAATCAAACAGGAATGGATTGGACCGACCGAATTGGACCGGCCCTTTCTTCTTTTCTTCTTCCTCCTACGCGTCCCGACGCTCTCTCCCTCTCCCTCGTTTTCTCTCTCTTCCCTCCCCCTCCGCGCCGACAACTGCTCCCTCACCCCTCCTGGCGCTGTCGCCGACGTCCCCCGCCCTTCCCTCGGCACCGGCAGGCCTCCAGGCCACTGGAAAATCGCGCCAAACTCCTCCCCTACGCTCGCGCGATGTTTCGTCTTCCCGGACAAAATCCGGCCGATTAGGCCACCGATTGAATCGGGTCTTGTCCTAAAACACATCTATACCTCGAGAGCTTTCCATAAACATTAAGAACACAAAAATCCATCGAGCGATTTGTCCAATTTTTGCTCGAGAAGTTTTAGCCTATTTTGACTTTTGGGCTAGATTTTTCGAAAACCGTAAACCCCACAAAAAATCCAAGAGTACTGGAGTGCTTCACTCGTCGAGAGTTTCGCGGCAATACCCATTTCAAATTTTTTTGACACCTTTTTTTGTGGGTCCCGCAAAACTTTGCAGTGTTTTTCCGAGCATTAAATGAGTTTGAAAATTTCGTAAAAATTCTATACTAACCCCCATGTTGTAAGCTTCGCGTAGGTACATTCAATTCGCGAAAATTTGACGGTTGTTTGGGTCTGCAATTTCGGGCCGGGCAGACAAACTACAGGAAAAGCTTCAGAACTGGACTGAGAGTATAGGCTACCCCATCATTTTCAGACGTTCCGGATGTGTCTCCAGGGTCGGAATTGGCATAGGTAAACCCAAACCCTATTTTTTCTTAATTATCTAGTGCTTGATTTCGATTAAAAATCTATAAACTATTCGTGGTAGGTTATAAAAATATAATTCCTTTTGCATTAGTTTAATAATATTGCTAAGGATTGCGGGGCAAAGTTTTAGAATTTTTAGAGCTCATTTGGATAGTTTTTGCAAAATGGGTAATTGGAAGGACTAAATTATAATTTTTCAAATTGTGGATGTGTGACTTGTGGATATAGAAGTGCATTTTGAACCCTTTTGCAGGTTGGGTAGGTCCTAGGTATAGGGAAAATTTTCTTTGGATTTTCGCGACTTAGGGTGTCTTTGGTCTTGTCCAAGCTTGTTTTGAGTCAAATATATTAAATAATTACAATGAAATTTGTCAAGTGAGCCGAGATGACCTTCCTCCTCTGTATGACCACCACGATGACCTCGGTTTAAGTCTGTGAGTAAAATATTAATTTTAATTATAATTTCAATATTATTATATGTTCAAGTATGCCCATGCATCACTTATAAATATGTATTTATATAGTTAAACACTAGGCATGTTTTATAATGCATTCTTAATTGATGAAGTGTCGTGGTTGTTGTTTATGGTAATTTGAAGCAGTGTGCATACGTTAGCGTGCGTGTGATGTGTGGTATCGGATATGGACAAGACGGGTAGACGCGGCTTGAGAGACACTCACTGAGACCCAGTCCTTTATAGATAAGTCGGGGTAGGCATGGCTTGAGAAACACTCGCTGGCCCCCGCATTTGGTTTATTAAGCGAAAGTCCAACTTGAGAGACACTCGCTGGAAGAGGTTGGATTAAGAGAGCTGTGTATGGGATCAGCTCCCATATATATACTATTTGAATAGTATTAGGTGTGTGAGTGTTCCAAATTGCCTTTTTACTGTTATGATGTGATTTGTATGAAAATTTTGATGATGTTGCATTCCACTCCTTAGGATGCATTAGCTTTAGATAACTATAGAAATTGTGGTTAAAATTGGTATTTTACTCTCTGAGTCGAACGCTCACTCTTGTTCATCTTATTTTTCTAGGCTATAGGAGGATTACTTGTTGTGACTAACTTGCTTTTCTTCTTCGCAGGTCAATTGGTAATATCTAATGTATTTTGTATAATTTAGTCAAATTTTAGACTCCACATGTATTAGGAGTGTTTTAATTAGTTTGGGACTGTAATATATTGTTATATTAAATCTGTAAACCTATTAAATGCATGCATGACTGAATTGGATGAGGGAGCTGAGCTCTCATTGGATTTTATGATATTATGAGTATGTAGCGGGTGAGCTGAGCTCCCCAAGTTATTATATATCGTGTTTACAGGTCGGGTGAGTCCAAAACTCCCCATTGTATTGTCCATTTTATAGTCAGACTCTGTCCGGTTGAATTTTTGAAATTGGGCCCAAATGGGCCTTAGGATTGGATTGAGGAATAGTTAGGCTTACTACGAGCCTCGGGACTTTAAACTGGTACAGGTCCTAGTGCCGGTCCAGCCTATAGGTTGGATCGTGACAAACATCTTTAATTTCAACTCAAGATTAAATGACTTTCTGACATCTCGTTTATGAATGCATTTTTTTAATTTTATGCTGAACATGCTTTTGTGGTATGATCGATGCTTATTCCGACTAGAGTTTTTTCACAAAACTGTATATGTTTTACCTGTTCATTTTGTTCATTTGAATAGGAAACTTAGGTTAACACAAATATTTTGCATAAGGACTAGTGCTTTTTGGTCCTCCACATCCTTTATATTCATTTTATAACCCTTTGCTTCTTTCTTTCTTTTTTCGTTAAATATTAAATTTCTTGTTCTTGATGCTGGATTTTCAGTTACTGAAGACGTTTTACTATTGATTTTTCTTCTTATTTTAGTTTTATGTCTTGCAAATGTTTAACTACTTATTGCATCCTCAGGTGAAAAGGAGAAACTCAGAAGAAAGCTCTACTCTGTGGACTACTGGCATTGCAGAGCTTGAACTGCCCATTGAGTATGCCCTTTTTCTTATAGATACGTGTGTGTGTGTGTGTGTGTGTGTGTGTGTAAATTTGATTTGTATTTTGCTTCTCTGTCTTGGCTTGAATATAATTGGAGAAATGCTGTACTCAGTATATTGAAAGAATGTAGGAAGTAGGGTATTTGCCTTAAAGGCATACTTAGTTGGCTGGTTTTGCATCACTGCTGTTGGAAGATGTTTTAATGTGTATTATGATGTGTAAAAAGGTTGGTGAAAGTTGGAATTTTTTTTATTTTTATGGACCACCTTGTATTGTTGTCTTCGTGGTTGTAGGTACAAACTGAGAAATATTGAGGAAACAGAGGCTGCCAAGAAGCTTTTACAGGAGAAACGGCTAATGGGTCAGGCAAAATCAGAGTTTAGCATCCCATCAAGTTACAGTGCAGATTATTTCCAACGTGGCAGGGATTATGCTGAGAAACTTCGAAGAGGTTGCTTATATTTTGTTTTATTTTGTTCTTTAATTGCATGAATGGATTAACTTCTTTGTTTTATCTCACCTTTTATGAAAACCAAAATGAAACTCTGGTTAGTGTAGATTGCTTTGATGGGTATTAAATACTTGTAATTCGAGTTACTTTCTCGAAAGTTTTGTTTGGTCCTTTCTTTATTGATCTCTTTCATGTTCTTCATGCATCCTTTTTCTTTCCTTTTCTTGATTACAATAAAAAAACTGCGGAACATCCTGAGATATACAAGGACAGAAGTTCACAAGATGATGGGGCTGGGGCAAAGCCAGCTGAAAATAATGTTGATGCAACCCGTAGAGAAGCTGCAACAGATGAGTTCATGCTAGAGCGTTTCCGAAAGCGAGAAAGTCATCGGGTCATGCGGAGATGACCTGCATTGTGTCAAGCATGATTTTCATGGTAGTTTATCAAGCTTTGTGGTGCGCTAGAGTGTATTAGTTTGTAAAAACAAGTACTGTAGCCATAGCGACCATTCTTGTGATTCAATTTACCTGCAATTTTTAATGGATGTTTTGAGTTTGTTTGCTCAAATGTTACAGCTCTGAGCATGCCAGCTCAATAATAAAAAACAGCTGTCCATGGATCGAGTACAATCCCAGCTTATTTCTGGGAAATCATTTTGAATTGAGGTTGTGACATGTCTTAACGGTTTATGGTTTATTTTGTTGGACTAAAGCGGTGTCCCTTTATGAATTTTTGTGGTCATGACAAAGTTTGACATGGCTGTGCTAGCTATAACCTGCAAATGTCATTTGGATATCTGAAGTATGAACATGATACAATCCTGATGGTTTAACCTTTCAGGTTATTCTTGTCTAATTGCAAATTTCATGTTATGCTTCCGATTGGAATCAGAGTTGGCCCTATTAAATACCGGAACTGGTCATTATTTCTCCTTTTGGTTTTAAACTGAAATCGACGAACTGGGTCTCTTGCAAATTTGAATTAGATTAAACTGAAATCGACGAATTGGGTCAACAGTTAGGTTTGGTTTTACCTATATTTTTTTCAACTTGAATCGACTGGGAATCAAAATCGAATTATGACACCAAAATTAAAACTGATTATAAAATGAATCTAAATGAATCTAAAACCATTTAGATTCAAACCCATGCAAACTCGCCTCTTCTCAGGCCGATTTATGGCCTCTCTTGACCATGAACTGAAACCAGTTTGTGACAAGGTCTATGTAAAGTACATGATTTTCTTATCATTAAGCCTAAAATTTATTAAAAAAATTAAGAAATATTAAAATTTGAATTCCAATCTCTTAAATTATGAAGCAAATATATACATTCAACTATTGAAGAATGAGTAACTTTGATCACATGACATTCTCTTATAAATTTCTTATATTAAATAAACTATTCAATATAAAATTACTGTTATATTATACAATTTCTCTTAGACATTTTGAAAGAAAGATTAGTGTTAATTATCATTATATCATTTGACTTTACTACTGCTCAACCAAACATAGTGCATAAACTCTGCCAATTTTTTTTATAAGCAAAACTTTTATTGATAGCAATAATCAAGAAACACGACTTCAACTAAACTCAGACCAACAAGTCACCTCAACACACTCAATCATAGTACACATTAGACTTTGGCCATTCTTAACAACTAGTTTACGTCCATGTAAATGCAACAGGGCTACTAACTTTGTATTGAGCATTGCTCCAAACAATCCAACCAAATACAGCTCCAACAGCAGCCTCCTTATTCTTCTTGTTGTTAAATGTTACCGTGTATCTTTGCTTTTCTCCAACCTTTTTAAATACCATCTTAGCAGGTTCCACCGTCACTTGTACACTTGATGGTGCAGTCACTGTCACTTCATACATAGAATTGACAGGGCCAACATTTGTCAATTCTCGACTATATTGGATGCTTGTCTTGTTCTTGAACAAGACTGAGAATGATGGGTAATTGAGATCGCCAAGATCACTAAATTTGTTTGAGCAAGATATATTCAGTTTCAGGTGACTCATGAACGTTACAATAATATCATGGGGATAATGCAATGAACAGAAGAATTTTGAGTAGTCTTCTTTAGAAATATCATATATGAGGCCAGGAGAGAGAGCCTTCTTTGGGTCTACATGACCAGAACCATAGGCCCATGGGTTTGAAGATGCACCTTTTGCAAGATCTCGTAGGGGAGAGTTGGTGTTATCAACATTGTAGGCAGAAGTCATGATTGCAGATTTGATTGCACTTGGACTCCAAGTTGGATACGCTGCTTTGAGTAATGCAACAATTCCACTTGCATGAGGACATGCCATGGATGTTCCTAACAAAATTCACCATATTCAACAATAATAAAACAAAATCAAGGGGTCGTTCCAAGACGGTGAAATTTCGAGTTAAGTCTCAGACCCAATCTGACCCAGTTCTACCAAAGAAATCAACCATGAATGAAATAGAGCTATACCTGAAATAATGTTGAACTTGGTAATCCTTTTATCCTCTTCCAATTGAGATGGACTAACGGCTTCAGACCATGCAGCCAGGATGCTAACTCCAGGAGCTATAACATCAGGTTTCAAGATTTGTGGTGTAACCAGACTTGGCCCTCGAGAACTAAAACTAGCTACCATTGGTGATGGCCATACATTTACCGCCGTTCCATCAAACCCGAGTATAACTGTGGGATTAGGATCAGTCATCTCATAGCTCTTAATCAAATTGCCTATCTTATACCCCACTTCCACTGTAGGCAGCAAGTGGCTGTGAGCAGACATCTCCTTTACAGCTAGAAAGTTCACTTGTATCATACCAACCCCTCCGGCTTTTCGCACCACCAGACCTTTTTCTTCATATCCAATGATTCCTATATCGCATATCACCACCTTTCCACGCACCAGTGCTGGTTCAAGCGTACCATCCAAACAAAAATTGCTTGAACTATTCTTTCCCTTATTATAGACCAAACCCACCAGCTTATTTCCCATCCTTGGTCCAGTATAGAGAGAGACACCTTTAAACAACTGTTTGTTACCAAGCAAAATGTAAGCCGGAAAGTCCCTGTCTATACTTCCGGCACCAACCGACATAATCCATGGAGCCACGTTTGATACAGTAGATTTTATTGGTCCAGAGTTACCAGCTGCACAAGAGACGAAAATCCCATACTGAATCGCCGAAAATGCAGCAATAGCGGTCGGGTCTTCATGATATGGAGCTGGTTTACCACTGACATCGACAATTGACATGGAAAGCACATCAACACCATCTAAAATAGCCCTCTCTACCCCCGCCAAAATATCAGCTCCGTGACAACCTTGGCTCCAACAGATCTTGTAGATTGCCACTCGGGCACGAATAGCCACTCCTCGGGCTGTGCCCTTCCCGTAACCGAAGAAACTCACGTTCGCCACAGGGGAACCTGCAATTGTACTAGCACAGTGCGTTCCATGCCCGTCATAATCACGCGGTGAAGCAACATCCTTCGATGCATATACATTTTTATTATGTGCTCTTTGAAAATAACGAGCTCCAATTAACTTCTTATTGCAGTGTCGTTTGCCATCGAAATCCCGAGCAGATATGCATTTTCCCTTCCATCGTTTTGGGATCTCCGGCAAGCCCGTGTCGTCAAAACTTTTAGACTCTGGCCATACGCCAGTATCAAGAACTGCGACGATGACATCGCCAGCAGCTTGTTCGATTTCTTGAAATTCACGGCCGTCACCCATGCCAAAATTGGAATGGAGACCAAGAAATTGTGGGGTGCGGGTAGTCTGGACAGAGTAGATCCTATCTTCAAACACATTAAGGACAGCATCCTTTTTTCTAAGAGATTCAGCTTCTTCAGGGTCGAGATAGGCAGCGAAGCCATGAAATGCAGTGGTGTAGGTGTAGAGGATGGAATCAGAACTGGAAGTGAGTGATTGATACCAATCACGCTGAGTGGCATGTGTTTGAGGCTTGGAATTATGATTCATATGAACTATGTAAGTTTGCTTGGCGTTGGCTGACAGCAGTAGTGAGAGTGTTGAGAAGAGGACGACAAGAGCAAGCAACCAAAGTTTTCCCATGGAACCCATTGTTAGATTTTGAGGTGAGACCAGCAGCTGCAAGTTCATCCTTGTATGTACAGCATGAGGATTACGGTCCCCTCCTTAGTATTAAAGTTGGCAAGTTCACCGCGTCCCACGTTCACATGTTGGGCAAGGTTTTTTTTTTTTTTTTAATAGATAAGATACACACATTGGCTTCAATGATAGAAATTGGACCGATACCAAAATCATAATAATTTTGATAGTATTCTTGTTCCCATAAACTCAACAAATGGACAAATACCAAAATCATAATAATTTTGGTAGTATTCTTGTTTCCATAGACTCAACACACGAACTCTGTATAATCGATGTGGGATGCTGAAGGGTGTCCATGGAGCGAGCAGGACGCAATACACACAGCCTCAACTCAACCAGTATTTTGTTTTTTTTTTTTTTTGAATAGATAAGATACACACGCACATTAAATTTAGTGGCGAGAATGAACTATTATCAAAATTATAACAATTTTTATAAGATTTTTATTTTCATAGAAATCTAATATATGCACTCTCTACAAATGATGTGAGACGCTAAAGTGTCATGTTGGGCAAGTGGACTATACAATTCTATTGATATCTGGGCTTGACCAAATATTCTTTAGATGAAATCCTAAACGGGATTATAAATGCTAATGGTGTCATGGGCAATTCTAGAATACATACATGAGTTAGCATGCCTTTGTAGTGAAAAAAATGGCTACCTTTTCGTGTGAAATCCATTTGTTGTTACTTAATTTAAAAATAAATATGAAAAATATTAATAATAAAATAATAAAACTTATTAAAAATATTTTTATATATTTCATAAATTATTAAATTTTTAATTTTTAATTACATTTTCTTTAGACAAAACTCTTTTATTAGAAAGATAATTGAGAAAATAATAATATGTAATAAATATATTATATATATAAATGTTCTATAATATGCATAGAATTTTTATAAAAAAGGTTAAGAATGAGAATTATTACTTGCATTTATTATCAAATGATATATTTTTATTTAAAAAGTTTATAGTACTACTTACATGACCAATTTTTTAGGGTTAGGATCTTTTCATTTTATTCAAAATAAAAACATTAAAATAAGAAATTAGTAAAACCCACAAAAATATACATTTTGTAGCCTTTATAATTTTAAAATTATTCATTTTAATCCTTATGTTAGGATTTTTTTTTGTGAAAAATCACACTCCCAAAAAATAAAGAATACAAAATTTAATGTTGTTTGGCGTAAATCTACCGTACCAAACAAATCTACTATAAAAGGAAAAATAATTACAACAACAAATTATTTTTCTCACCCATAAATCATTTAAACAAAACTCATAGCATTTAGCACACTTCTCCACTTTGTGAGCTCTCTACAATACCATATAATGCTAACTAACTAATCATATATATAGGAAAGTAAAACCTAATCATTTTAAAACTCTAATTATTAAACTTTTTAATTTAAATTCTACTAAATTTTCTAAACTAATTATACTTCCTAATTCTAATTGTACTTAGACTCTAACAATCTCTACCTCCAAGTCAAATGGAATTAATTTTCACAATTACTGCAAAAGTCAATTTCCTCCTGAGTATTTCCTTACATTCTTTATTTTTGATATTGTCTCTTGTCTCAACTTGCATTTTTTCAATCAATGTACTTCCTTCCAATTCACAGAGATTCTTTGCACCAATCTTCTGACCTTTCATGATCACAATAGCACCTCAGTTAACTCTTATGACTCCACCATAAATTGAACCACCATAATCCAAAGAATCTAGTTTACCTAAGGAAATTAAGTTCCTTTTAAATTTAGGAACATACCTTGCTTCATCGAACAATTTCACATGATCACCATACAGCTTGATTTTCACTTTTGCAATACCTTTAACTTTCATTTTGTTCCCATTGGCTAACTTTACGTTATCTTCTTTCTTCTCCTCAATCACATCGAACCATTCATTCTTTAAGCATATATTGAATGGGCAACCAGAATCCATTAACTACTCATCTTGTAATGAATCTTTTGCCTTTTCCTCATCATCATCCACATTTAAACATTTATCGTCAACACCATCATCAATTGTAATTGCAGCCGTTCCTTCTTTTTTTTTTTTTTTTATTCCAGAAATTATTCTTGAATTATGTAAGCTCTACAAGTTCTTTCTTTATTTTCATACAATGGTATTAAATGTGACCCTTCTTATGTGATAGTAGCATTTTCTATCTTCAAGGTCTAGGTGGTTTTGAACTTAATCTACTATTTTTCTTCAATTGTTTCCACTTGGGTTGTCTCTACCACGACTAAAACTAACAACAAAGCTCGCTTTCATTGTTACCACCTGTCTTCTTGAACTTCTCATCATCCAAGATAACAGTGGTATCCGCCTCCACCTTCAAAGTCTCCTTCCTAACTATTAGGGTGGTTACCAGACTTTTATAAGATTGTAGAAGAGGCGTTATCTTATTCATTTACCTTTACACTAACATTAGCCAATTGGGTAATTAATTTATTAAAAACATTAAGATGATCCTTCATATCAGTACCTTCATTCATTTTAAGTTGGTACAACTTCTTATTCAAGTTCAAGCAATTTGTGAGTGACTTTGTTATATATGGTCTCTCCGATTTCTTTCACAAAATAACTGGCGAAGTCTCCTCCAAAATATCATACTTCATTGTTGAAACTCCTCCCAATCATCTTTCATGGTCAGCGATTGCTTCTCGTTCAATGCTTTAATTAATTCTTATTGTACAAGACATCCTTCACAGTGCTTTGCCACATACTGAAATAATTTTTTCCATCGAATGACTCTACCTCAAATTTGTGTTCACCATCTTGAACCACAGTTCTGATACCACTTATTGTGAAAAACCGCACTCACACAAAATAAAGAACACAGAATTTGATGTGATTTTGCGTAAACTTGTTTTACCAAATAAATCTACTATAAAGGGAAAAATAATTACAATCACTAATTATTTTTCTTACCTACAAATCACTCAAACAAAACTTATGAAATTTAGCACACGTCTCCACTTCTTTAAACTCTCTACAATACCATACAATGCTAACCAACTAATCATATATACAGGCAACTAAAACTTAGTCCTTTTAGGATTCTAATTATTAAACTATTTAATTTAAATTCTACTAAACTTACTAAACTATACTAAACTAATTATACTTTCTAATTTCAATTAGACTTGACTCTAATAGGATTAGTGAAAAGTATAAGATTTCAATTGAATGAAATATTTTATAATATAATAATATAAGAATAAAAATATAATATTGAAGTCATCTTCAGAGCTGAAAAATCTCAAATTTTAATTTTAATTAAAAGTAATTTTATAAAAAAATACAATTAAATATCAAGATTTTAGAGATTACAATATAGTCAAATTAATTTAAAAGCTAAAAGCAAATTCAATATAATGAAAATTTCATATCTTATATGTCAAAAAGTATAGAGTCAAAAGTACAGAATGTGTATATCCAAATAAAATAAAATCTCACGAAGCTAAGGAGTAACTAATTAATTACCCTGTTGGAAAATGAATATATTTCTCGTGCATGTAAGCAGATTCAGAAGTTAACTTCCCTACATTCTGCCAATCCAAGAAGATATCAAGTAATATATAATTGTCAATGACCCACAGTGTCTTCCTGGCTTTGGCTGCTATAAAGTTACGACAAGGCAAGAAAAAAAAATCATGTACTTGGCGGAGCCATAGCCATTCAATGCAACGTTCTTGATTTTTTTTTTCCTTTTTTTCTCCTATTTCAGTTGATCTTTTTCAATGACTAAAGCTCATCATATGCAGTTAATAAAAAGTTGTTTTTAGTTTACTTTGTCTTTTTTTCTTTTCTTCAACATGATTTTCAGTTTCCAAGGAAAATATCCATCGTGATTTGTTTCAGAACATGCAGATAAATAATTGCAGAAGAGTTGGATCATCGTTACGTCATGGAATACGAACGAGGTCACAACATGAAGAAATTTCGCAGGAGACCATTGATAGGTTTGACAGAAAATAGAGACATTGGTATATATATATATATATATATATATATATATATATTTGGCTTGGATTAGTAATATAATCCACCTAGAGCAGAGTCAAAAAATAGTAGAGCCAAGCATCAGCCCACATAGAAGTTAAAGAGCCGAGTATGTCAAGATTAACGCCACTTATTTCACAATGGCCCTCTAGAAACCTCAGACTATGAATTAAAGGACAAGACTCTAATCAGGTATACTAACTTTCTTTATATTACTAAAACTTCCTCAAATTTCCATCTCTTCATGTCGTTTAAGAATCAATGTCTAATTTAAGTATCGAAATGATTGCCTATTAGGATACCGATCTCATTTTTTTTTTCTATCGTGTAGGCTAACTTGACATTAGAATTGATCAAAGAAGCTCACAACAACTTCAATTCAAACTTGAATTCAAAACCTCACATTTTGAAAGTATCATTGAACTCAAAAGTCACATTGATTTTTCTTTTTATACGTTATCGTATCTTCCCTATGATAAGGATAGCTTTATCGGTTCCCATTTTATGATATGATCTGATCGATCTTGCAATGATGCTCTGCAACCATATTAGCTGCCTAATCGAAGGTGTAAATTTCAATTGATATAAGTAACGAAAATAATAATATAATTATGTTTTTTTAAAAGACGACAATAATTATGTAATTAATTATACGTTAACTTATTCGCCCGCGTTTTTAGCGAAATATTTATTATTTTAATTTAATATTATAATTTGATATGTATTTCTTTATATTTTATATTTTTATAATTATAATATAATAATTTTATTAATGATAAAAATTTTAGCTAATTGTAATTTTATTTCAAATGTTAATATATAAATTTTTTAATAGTAATCAATATAATTTTATGTTTGATAATGTGTCATTTAATTTTAAATTTTGAAATAAATTGTTTGATCTATTATTTTATATTTTCTATAACTTAGTTGTCATATACTAATAAAAGGATAAAAAAAAAATATATCATGCTGAAATTTTTAAATTATTATTATTAAAACTTTTAAATTTTAAATATAAGAAATATTTAAAAAAAATAAATGTTAAAATTTCATAAATAATTTTTACTAAATAATTATTTGATTATATATCTTAATTCACCCTTTCTAATCTAATTGAAATTTTAATTAAATATTTTTTTAATAATTCTTTTAATTATAAAATAAAATTTTAACAGTTAAAATTTAAAAATATTTAAATATAAAGTTGATTTATTTCGATTATTAATATACCGTCAATTATTATAAGTTTTTAAGTAAAAGATAATAAAAATAAATTATCTCACATCAAAAAGGAAGAAAAAATAAAGAGTATCATAAGCACAATGATTATCTAACTGCATAGTGCACTTTCAGCTTCAATAATGGCAAAAACCAAGGACAAATATATATGTGAGTATAGGTATATTTAAATGGGCAATACTATACAGATGAGCTGAGATATTATAATATGAATCAACTAGAGATGAAAATGGGAAAGCAGAAGGAAAAAGGATGATAAGAATTTAAAATAGGTATTTAAAATTTTTTAGGGAAAAAAATATTTAAATATTCTATACTTTTAAAATTTTAACATTTGAGGATTTAGATAACTTTTTCCTTCTCTTAGTGATATGTAATACAGCATTACATTACAAGTCCATAAATGAAAAAAAAAAAAAATCTCATGCCATAGTACTTGCGTGCGCTTAAAAAAAAAAAAACACACACACACACATATATATATATATAATCTCTTATAATTTTAGCGGGTTAATTGACTCCAGAGTACTCAAACTCATTGGCCAAATTCATTAAATGAAAAAAGAAAAAAATCAATACCCATGGAAAGACAAGAAAGCCACCAGTCTGAGCCATAAAAAATCTTCCCGAAGAGCATCTAATAATGAAGAATGCCATTTATCATCAATTTTACTGTAACAACCTAAAATTTTTAAATTATAAATAAAATAAAAAAAATATTATGTTATTAATATCATAGGATTTATTTAAATTAATTTTAAAATAAGAAAAGATAATAATAATAAATAAAGTAATAATAAATAATTAATTAAAGTTAATTTAGGGTAATTAAAAAAGAAAAAAGGACCAAAAAACGCTGCGCAAGAAATCCCCCCCCCCCCAGCTTTCCTTCTCTTTCTCCCCGACTCTCTCTCCTCCCTCTCGTTTTTCTCCTTGTTGGTGAGAGACCCTTGTCGGTGACCACCTCGTGACTCTAGAGTCGATCAATCCACCTCCGGCATCCATGAACACCGGCGGAAGAAGCGGCGGCGTGGCGAAGAGCTCAACCAACCACCCAAAGGCGCGCGGCGTAGGAGAGCTTCGGTCGTTTTCGACAGAAGCCGACAAGCGGTGGCGGCGTGGCTCAGTGTCCTTTGGGACCTCATTCACCGGTGATAATGGAGTTTTTCGGCAAGTCGAAGAGAGAGAAAGAGGAGAGAGAAAATTTAGGCAGTGGCTTTCCGACCACTTTTTTAGCGATCCGACCGTCGGATCCGAAATTCGAGGCCACTGATGGACTCAGGACGATGAGATCTTCGAGATAGGACCGGCCCCGCTCCGATCGGATACCGTTGAAAAAAAGCGATAATCGGACGGTCAAGATTCCTTTATGAGATTTTTGAACTTTTTCTATTCTCAAAATTAAAAAATAATTTTATGATAATTATTAATAGAATTTGGACTTAATTTAGGTGTGATCAGATCGAGGATAACTCACCGGCGTTGGGACCACATTTTTAGCCTGTCTCAGAATGTGGTCAATTTTATAGTCAATCCTAACATTTTCAGACGTTCTGGATGCGTTCCAGGTATCAGAATTGGCATAGGTAAACCCGAACTCCAAGTTGCTCATTTCTGGATAATATCGATTTAGAATAAAATTCATAAAATATTCATGAATGATTAGAAAATTATGATTCCTTTTGAAATAGCCTTATAATATTATTAAGGACCACGGGACAAAATTTTAGAATTTTTAGAGCTTGTCGGAGTGAATTTTTATGAAATGTCAATTATAGGGACTAAAAAGTAATTTTTCAAGTTCATGACTATTGTCTGATTTGGAGAGCCCAGGAGGGGCCATATGATGTTGATGAGATGTGATTGTAGAAATTGAGAATTTAGAAGTGTTATTTGAATCTTTATGTAGATTGGGTAGATCATAGGTATAAGGGAAACTCTGCCGGATTTCTGGTATGAATTAGGTTGTCTCTTTAGAGTTTTATTTTGACTTAGTATTAATAAATTTATAATATAATTATTTAGGTGATCGAAGTAAATTATTTTCCTCCATCCAGCAGTCACAATAGTCCTCGGTGTACTGTGAGTAAAATATTAATTTTAATTATAATTTCAATATTATTATACGTTCAGGTATGCCCATGCATCACTTATAAGTATGTATGTATATAGTTAAATAATAGGCACTTTTTATATTGCATTCTTAATTGATGAATTGCCATGGATGTTGTTTGTGGTAATTTGGAGCAGTGTACGTGCGTTGGCGTACGTGTGGTATGGTTTTGGTTATGGACAGGACGGGTAAACACGGCTTGAGAGACACTCGCTGGGACCCAGTCCTTTATGGATAAGTCGGGTAGACACGGCTTGAGAGACACTCATTTGGAACCCGTATTTGGTTTATTAAGCGAAAGTCAGGCTTGAGAGACACTCAGCGGTGGATTAAGAGGGTTGTATAGGGATCGGCTCCCATGTATGTATTGCTTGATATTGTTGGGTGTGTGAGTGCTCCAAATTGCCTTTTTACTGTTATGATGTAATGTGTGCAAAAATTTTGATAGTGTTGCATTCCACTCTTTATGATGCATTCACTTTAGATAGCTATAGAAATTATACTTAAAATTTATATTTTACTCTCTGAGTCGACGCTCACTCACTCTGTTCACCATATTTTCCAAGCTATAGGAGAGACCTTTTTTGAGAATAACACGCTTCTTTTCTCATTTGGTTATCGATAATTACTTAATTATATTATTATTCTCTAAATTTATAATTTAGAACTCTGCATGTACTAGTAATAGCATTAATTTCCTTTGGGACTACATGCATTTAAGTTTTTGTATTAACAAATGAAAAATTTTTATGAGTTTTAAATAGTTTGTAAATGATGTAACGAGGTTGAGAAATTTGCTCTAATTTTAGTTTCGATAATTCTTGGGTTAAGTTGACTCGAAATAAAATTTTATGATTTAATTTAAATTATTTTATATACATATTGGGTCTAAATTGTGGGCTTGGTCATGGATTTGAGAACAATAAGGTTTACTCTGGTCTTAAAGATTTTATGCGGCCCAGTCCTAGTACCAGGCCCATCGGTTGTGTTGTGACATTTACATTCACTGTTGGGAAAAGTAAAAGCACCTAACAATACCTCCTTTTCATCTTTTTCCAAAGGAGGTGACGGAAAGAGACTAATTCGTGCTTAAAAAATAAAATTAAAAAGTATTACCACTAAAAAGAAAAGCATGAGTTATACTTTTAAAATAAATAATTAAAAAACCATTTTAGCTAAAGTTTATCCATTTTAATAAAGGGTGTATGCTGTAGTGAAAGGTGGAACATGATGTGATTCCATTAAGCATACAAATCGTACATTAAACACTTAATTTTGCTCTTCTTCTACTGGGTCACAAAGGAGTTCCTAATAGTTATATCCATTTACATGCAACTGGGCTACTCACTTGGTTTTTAACATTACTCCGAACGATTGAACAAAATGCTACTCTGGCAGCTGGCTTTGAATTCTTCTTTGCCACAAATGTTACTGTATATCCTTTCTTCTCTCCAACACTATTGAAAACGAGCTCACTTGGTTTCACTGTCACTGCTACATTCGATGGTGTAGACACTTGCACTTTATAAGTAGACTTCGCAGTGCCTACGTTTGTCGATTCACAAGTGTACTGGATGGTTGTTTTGTTTCCAAACAAGACTCAGAATGATAGGTAATTGAGCTCATCATCATCTTAAATTTTTTCGATCAAGTAAGATTAAGGTTTTCGGTAATTTCCTGGACAATTTGAAGAGGGTAATTCAAAGAATACAAAAATGTCATGTAATCTTCTGTGTAGATATGGTAAATGAGGCCTAGAGAAAGACCTTTCTTGGGATCCACATTTCCAGAACCACAAACCCATGGGTGTGAAGACATATCAAGGTTGTCTTTTTTTTTTTCAAGAAATTTTATTATTAAAAGATAGAAAACATAACAAGAAATAAGCAGGAAGATTCAACTGGTTAATCTTGGTATGCTTTGGGTTTCACTTTGCTGTATCCTATAGATTCTTGATCTGTTGTATTTTTTTGCTGATGATTTTGGTCTGTATGTTTTGGTTCTTTGCTTCAATTTACTTTTGTCTAGGTGCAATCTCTTAGATTGGATTTCTCAGAGTTGGCCTATTGATCAGAGACTAGTAAAAAATTATTTTGCTAAGTTGTCCATAATAATTTTAAAATATAATTCTAATTTTTTTAACAAAATTTACTTGTTAAAAATTAAATTAAATTACTGTTAATTCAAAAATATAATGAATATTTAATAATATAAATTATTAAACTTAAATATATTGATGGCTAAAAAACACTTGTACTATTTATCGTAAATTTAATTATTTTAAAATAATCATGAAAAATATATTCAATTAAAATTATAGAATAAATAAAATAAATAAAATAATTTTAACTTATAATATTATGAAAGAAAAAACTTTTTTTTAATCTGAATATAAAAAAAATTCTAGCAAGAGATATTCTAAAAATAACAATGAAATTATAAAATTGATAAAAAAATATGATTGAATTATAATAGACTTTCCTTTGATTATCTTATTTTATAATTTAAATTTTTTAAAAATACAATAAAATAAAATTGATAGAGAGGTAGGTGATTAAATATTTGTTGGAAGAGAAAAATAATAAAATATATTTAAAAAATAAATACTTTTAATTTGAAGTGGACTATTCTTCCATGGACCATAAAATGAGGACAGAGTGATACACATCTAAACAAAAAAAAATTCTTACAAACACATAACCATATAACCAACTTATATCCATGTAAATGCAAATGGGCTTCTTGCTATGTATTTACCATATCTCCATTAAATTGAACCTAATGCTGCTTTAATTTTTTTTTTTTTTCAAGGATAAAATTCCATTGAAGAAAGGGCTATCACAAAACCCTGTGCTTAAAAGAACAACCCAAAATTAGCAGTCCGAAGATCACTGAGTTATAAAGCAGAAAAAGGCTAACCAATCGGACGGCCCACAGACCCACGACCAAACCTTAGAGCAAACATAGGGAACACGCTGGAAGAAGGTTACCCATTCTCAGGGCCGCAAAGCTTTCATCCACTGTTTGGAGGAAGATCAACGGCTCTTGAAAAATGAGCAACAATTAGTGCATGAGAAAGCCATTACTAGCCATGACTCGTAGGGGTGTGCAAACGATTGGTTTGATTTCAAATCGAATCAAATTGATAAAATTAAAAATTAAAAATAAAAAGTTTTAAAAATAAATCAAATCGATTAATAAGAGAAAATCGAATCGAATCGAATTGATAAATATCGGTTCAGTTCGGTTTTAAACGAATCAAATCAAAATTTATAAAATTTTATATTTTTAACATTAAATCTAAATAATAAAACATAAAAACAAAAAAAAATTAGAAATCAAAACTAAAAAATCTTAAGGTTAGATTCGGTTTTCTTTAATTTCGATTCGATTCGATTCAGTTTAGTTCGATTTTCTTTGATTTCCTATATATATTAATAATTTTAGTTCGATTCAATTTTTTTATTTTTTATAAAAATAATCAAACTAACTGATTAATTAAAATTATCAAAATTATAAATTAAATCAAACCGATTAAATTTTAAAATTAAATTTATTAAATCAAATTAAATCGATTTGATTTAATTTTTTAATTTAAATTGAAAACTGCTCTTCCCTAGCCATGAGGCCATTCTTCCAGAACCCAGAGCGAGGCCTCCAAAAAAGAACTTAAATCGAACTAATTATTCGAGAAAAGAGTTGACTGGTAGAGCTCAATCGGCTTTTTCACCTTAATGGCTCAGGCGATCATCAGACCTACCGGCATTGGGTCCCTTGAAGTTACTTGACTAGACAATGCAGCTTTAATTGGCTTTCCTATTGTTCTTGAGTCCATAAATGTTCCTGTATATCAAAGCTTTTCGCCTACATTTTCAAATACTAACTTTTTATTGGTTTCACTATCATTTTCATTTTTCCAAGCGAGAACAATGATGGGTAATTCAATTCAGCAAGTTGAGTAAAACGTCTTAAGAAATTGAGATTTGAGTTTAGGGCAGGGATAGGCAACAGAATGGGTATTTGCCTTTATCTAAACCTTAACGAGAGATGAATTTAGATAATATATAATTATATTTAAAAAAATTTAAGTTTAAAAAATAATATATATATTTAATTTGAATTGAATTTAAATTTTTCTTGTTAAGTATCTTTTATTTGAAATTTTAAATTCATTTATATAAATAATTAATTAAATATATAATATATAATTTTTATAATAATATTTATAACTTTTTATATTTTACACTTCAAATAAAATAGAATTTTAATATTTTAAACAATTGTTAAATTTTTTAATATAAATTATTAATAAAAATATATTTATGCATATTATTAATTAAAATATATATAATTAAATAAGTTTAATTTTTTTAATAATAATTAGATTTAGGATAAATTTGTATGTCTAATAATAAATTTTAATTAAATTTAAGATAAATTTAACTATTAAAAATATTAATAAATTTAAATTTAAATATTAAAAATATTAATAAATTTAAATTTAAATAGAATGATTTTCAGGAATTGAAATCCCTACGTCAAGGTAATTGCTTGAACAATTCAAAAGAATAATTGAGTGAACACAAGAATTTTGTTTACACTTCTTTGGAGATATGATAAATGAGGCCATGAGAGATGGGTTTCTTTGGATTTATTCAGGCACTTGCATTGGATGACCCACTTGTAATTGACAGTGGATAACCCAATTGTACCTGACATTGTCCTACAAAAATTAATTTAAAAAGATAGATAAAATCAGCTTTATTCAGGCAAATGATAAAATCAGCTTTATTCAGGCAAAAACTAAGTCATACACAATTATTTATACACAAAAAGAAATAAACCCTGCTGTTTGTATAGAAATGGCTATGCATAGAAGAGATAGATAATAAGAGTGTTTGGTTTTTTTAATTTAAATTTTATTTTTTAATTTATTAATTAATTTAAAAATAAATAATTAATTATTTAATAAAATTATTTAAAAGTTAATTTTAAATAATTTATATATTTAATTAAAATGTACTTAAAAATAATTTTATTTGTTAAAATAACTAAAAATGATATGTAATTGAGTATTATAATTATTAAAATAAAGACAATATTAATATTTTCAAAAGTTATTAGGATAATAATTTTTCTTTGATGAACGATAAATTGGACTAAAACTTAACAGAAGGATTAATTTGTTAATAGACTTAAACTTTAAAAACTAAATTATTATCTAAACTTCACGGTTTAACCTACGAGTTTTATTGAACTTCATGAGCTTGACTGTAATTATTATTATTATTATTTTTTAATTATGAGAGTTCTTTAATTAATAAGTTTTTCGTTGAATAGTATATGTAGTCTTTAATGGATGAGCCATTCTTAATTCTCTTTTGTTTGGATTAAGTTAGCAATCACTTATATGTTAACGGAATCAGATAGTTTTATATCTGATCCATCCTTTGTCTTGTGACTTTTCTCGATTAATTAAATGATATTTCATTTAAAAAAATTTGTGAGGTCTTAGGTTAAATCCTAATTAAAATTTTAGTAAAAAATAATAATAATAATAATAATAATAATAATAATAATAATAATAATAATAATAAGAGAGAGACTCAACTCAACTCAACTAAAGATAGTTTTATACGATGGTGATTCCATTACTTGGTTTCAGAAGCATGCAAATCGTACAATAAACTCTTATTTTGGTTTTCATCTAATGAATCAACTTCTGAAAACTACAAAGGAGCTCCTAATAAGAGTTATGTCCGCGCAAATGCAACTGGGCTGCTTACTTTGTTTTCAACGTTTCTCCAAACGATTGAACCACATGCAACTCCAGCAGCAGGCTTTAAATTCTTCTTTGCCACAAATGTAACTATATATCTCTTCTTCTCTCCAACATTATTGAAAACCAGCTCAGTTGGTTTCACTATCACTGCCACATTCGATGGTACTGGTACAAACACTTGCACTTTATAAGTAGACTTCACTGTGCCTGCGTTTGTCAATTCACGAGTGTGCTGGATAGTTGTTTCCAAACAAGACTGAGAATGATGGGTAATTGAGCTCACCAGGATCTTTATATTTTTTTGAACAAGTGAAATTAGGTTTTTGAGTAAATACCAGGACAACTTCGGTAGGGTAATTCATTGAACACAAAAATGTTTTGTAATCTTCTTTGGAGATATCGTAAATTAGGCCTGAAGACATCTGTTACAGAATCCCTTGTAGGGAAATTGGTGTTATCAACAGTGTAAGCAGTAGTCATCAGAGCTGATTTTATAACACTTTTTGGATTGGAGGAAAATAAGAGAGGAAGGAAAATTATGAAGAAAAATAAAAATATTTTTTCTTTTCTTTTGCTTGGGAATAAAAGTGAATTATAACAAATGAATGTCAATGTTCATTTTCTCTCCATTTTATCTTTATAATTATTTACTTTAATTTCAAATAAAAATGACAAAATAGATATTTTACTATTTAAAAAGTAACTTTCCCTCTTTATATTCCTCCTTCAAATAAAGAGAGAAAAATAACTTCAAAATTATTCTTATTTTTCTTCCTTATTTTCCTTGCTCTCTAACAAAGTTCCCAAGTTCCCAAACATAGTGTAAAGCCCCATGTTGGATGTGCTGCTTTGAGTAATGCAACTATTCGACTAGCATGTGGGCATGCCATTGATGTGCCTGAAAAATTTTCACTTCATCAGCAAGAAATACTCAATGGCAATTGGTATCTTGTCTTACGAGACCTGAAATAATGGCAAATACCTGAAATAATGTTGAAGTCAGTGATCCTCTTATCCTCCTTCAATTCAGTTGGACCTACTACAGGAGACCAGTCAGCAAGGATGTTTACTCTAGGAGCTATATTATCAGGCTTTAAGATCTGTGGTGTGACGGGATTTGGCCCCCTCGAGCCAAAAGATGCCACTATCAGCTATGGTCGTACTGTTGGATTCGGGTCAATCCTCACGTAGTTCTTAATCAAATCGCCGGCTTTCTTCCACACTGCCACGGTCGGCGCGAAGTAGGCGTCAGTTACCAGCTCCTTCACCGCTGTACTGTTCATCAGTATCATCCCAACTCCTCCGGCCTTGCGCACTACCAGGCCTGTAGCTGCACTTCGGATTATCCCTATATCGCAGATCACCACTTGGGCTCAAGGCTGGTTCAAGCGTACCATCTAAACAAAAATTACTGGAACTATTACTTCCCTTATGATAGACCAACCTCTGGTTTACTTCCCTATCTTTGTCCAGCATAAACTGAGACACTAGTGAACCGATATTTGTTACCGGGCATGGCATAAGCCAGAAAGTTCCGGTCTATTCTCCTGGCACTGACTGTCAAAATCCATGGAGTCACGTTTGCCTGGTCTATTTTCGTTTTGGTTTTAAACTGAAATCGACGAATTGGGTTAGCAGTTAGGTTTGGTTTTACCTATATGTTTTTCAACTTGAACCAACCTGGAATCCAAATCGAATTATAAAACCAAAGTTGAAACTGCTTATAAAATGAATTGAAATGAAACCAAAGCCATTTAGAATCAAACCCATGCAAACTCGCCTCTTCTCAGTGCGATTTAGGGCCTTCCTTGACCATGAACTGAAACCAGTTTGTGACAAGATCTATGTAAAGTTCATGATTTTCTTATCATTGAGCCTAAAATTTGTTAAAAAAAATTAACAAATATTAAAATTTGAATTCCAATCTCTTAAATTATGAAGCAAATATATATTCAACTATTGAATATATAATTATTCTAATATTTAGGATGTGTAATATTTTATTTTAATAAATTAATTTGGTGTCAATTAATTTGGTGTCAATTACTCTGATTTTATGTACATTTATAGTGAGTGATCAAAAATAAATTGTTATAATAAAGATATAAAAATGAGTAATTTTGATTGCATTACATTCTCTTATTAATTTATCATATTAAATAAATTATCTCACATAAAATTACTGTTATATTATATAATTTCTCTTCGACATTTTGAAAGAAAAATCAGTCCACATTATCATTATATTATTTGACTTTACAACTACTCAACCAAACATAGTGCTTAAACTTTGCCAATTTTTTTTTATAAGCAAAACTTTTATTGATAGCAATAACTAAGAAACACTTAGCGTGAACGAGTTCAACTAAATTCAGACCAATAGGTCAGCCCAATAAACTCAATCTTATTACACTTAAACTTAGTCATTCTTAGCAACTAGTTTATGTCCATGTAAATGCAACAGGGCTACTAACTTTGTATTGAGCATTGCTCCAAACAATCCAACCAAATGCAGCTCCAACAGCAGCCTTCCTACTCCTCTTGTCCTTAAATATTGCTGTATATCTTTGCTTTTCTCCAACCTTTTTAAAAACCATCTTAGCAGGTTTCACAGTTACTTGTACAGTCGATGGTGCAGTCACTGTCACTTTATACACAGAATTGACAGGGCCAACATTGGTCAATTCTCGACTATATTGGATGGTTGTCTTGTTCTTGAACAAGACTGAGAATGATGGGTAATTGAGATCACCAAGATCACTAAATTTGTTTGAGCAAGATACATTCAGTTTCAGTTGACTCATGTACATTTCAATAGTGTCATGGGGATAACCCAATGAACAGAAGAATTTTGCGTAGTCTTCTTTAGAAATATCATATACGAGGCCAGGAGAGAGAGCCTTCTTTGGGTCTACATGACCAGAACCATAGGCCCATGGGTTTGAAGATGCACCTTTTGCAAGATCTCGTATGGGAGAGTTGGTGTTATCAACACTGTAGGCAGAAGTCATGATTGCAGATTTGATTGCACTTGGACTCCAAGTTGGATATGCTGCTTTGAGTAATGCAACAATTCCACTTACATGAGGACATGCCATGGATGTTCCTAACAAAATTCACCATATTCAACAATAATAAAATCAATCAAGGGGTCGTTCCAAGATGGTAAAATTTCGAGTTAAGTCCCAGATCCAATCGGACCCAGTTTTACCAAAGAAATCAACCATTAATGAAATAGAGCAATACCTGAAATAATATTGAACTTGGTGATCCTTTTATCCTCTTCCAACTGAGATGGACTAACGGCTTCAGACCATGCAGCCAGGATGCTAACTCCAGGAGCTATGACATCAGGTTTCAAGATTTGTGGTGTAACCAGACTTGGCCCTCGAGAACTAAAATCGGCTACCATTGGTGATGGCCGTACATTTACCACCGTCCCATCAAACCCGAGTATTACTGTGGGATTAGGATCAGTCATCTCATAGTTCTTAATCAAATTACCAATTTTATACCCCACTTCCACTGTAGGCAGCAAGTGGCTGTGAGCAGACATCTCCTTTACAGCTTGCAAGTTCACTTGTATCATCCCAACCCCTCCGGCTTTTCGCACCACCAGACCTTTTTCTTCGTATCCAATGAATCCTATATCGCAGATCACCACCTTTCCACGCACCAGTGCCGGTTCAAGCGTACCATCCAAACAAAAATTACTTGAACTATTCTTTCTGTTATTATAGACCAACCCCACCTGCTTATTTCCCATCCTTGGTCCAGTATAGAGAGAGACACCTCTAAACAATTGTTTGTTACCAAGCAAAACGTAAGCCGGAAAGTCCCTGTCTATACTCCCGGCACCAACCGACATAATCCATGGAGCCACGTTTGATACAGTTGATTTTATTGGTCCAGAGTTACCAGCTGCACAAGAGACGAAAATCCCATACTGAACCGCCGAAAATGCGGCAATAGCTCTCGGCTCTAGATGATATGGAGCTCGTTTACCACCGGCATCGGCAATTGACATGGAAAGCACATCAACACCATCTAAAATAGCCCTCTCTACCGCTGCCAAAATATCAGCTCCGTGACAACCGTGGCTCCAACAGACCTTGTAGATTGCTACTCGGGCACGAGTAGCCACTCCTCGGGCTGTGCCCGTCCCGTAACCGAAGAAACTCACGTTCACCACAGGCGAACCTGCAATTGTACTAGCACAGTGGGTTCCATGCCCGTTATAATCACGCGGTGAAGCAACATCCTTCGATCCATATATATTTTTATTATGTGCTTTGTGAAAATAACGAGCTCCGATTAACTTCTTATTGCAATGTCGTTTGCCATCGAAATCCCGAGCAGATATGCATTTTCCCTTCCATCGATTTGGGATCTCTGGCAAGCCCGTGTCGTCAAAACTTTTAGACTCTGGCCATACGCCAGTATCAAGAACTCCGACGATGACATCACCAGCAGCTTGTTCGATTTCTTGAAATTCACGGCCGTCACCCAAGCCAAAATTGGAATGGAGACCAAGAAATTGTGGGGTGCGGGTAGTCTGGACAGAGTAGACTTTATCTTCAAACACATTAAGGACAGCATCCTTTTTTCTAAGAGATTCAGCTTCCTCAGGGTCGAGATGGGCAGCGAAGCCATGAAATGCGGTGGTGTAGGTGTAGAGGATGGAATCAGAAGTGGAAGTGAGTGATTGATACCAGTCACGGTGAGTGGCATGTGTTGGAGGCTTGGAAATATGATTCATATGAACTATGTAAGTTTGCTTGGCGTTGGCTGAGAGCAGTAGTGAGAGGGTTGAGAAGAGGACGACAAGAGCAAGCAACCAAAGGTTTCCCTTGAAACCCATTGTTAGATTTTGAGGTGAGACCAGCAGCTACAAGTTCATCCTTGTATATACAGCGGAAGGATTACCGTCCCCTCCCGCTTTTTAGTATTAAATTTGGCAAGTTCACTGCGTCCCACGTTCACATGTTGGGCAAGTTGATTGTACAATTCTATTGATATCTGGGCTTGAGCAAATATCATAAGTTATCACGGGATTATAAATGCTAATGGTGTTATGGGCAATTCTAGAATACAAACATAAGTTAGCATACCTTTATGGTGGAAAAAAAAAAAAAAAATAGAGGGCGACCTTCTCGTGTGAAATCCATTACGAAAAATATTAATAATAAAGTAATAAAACTTATTAAAAATATTTTTATATATTTTATAAATTATAAATTTTTTTTTTTTACATTTTTCTGTAGACAAAATTCTTTTATTAGAAAGATAATTGAGAAAATAATAATATGTAATATATATATATATATATATATATATATATATATATATATATATATATATATAGAAATGTTTTATAATATGCATAGAATTAAAAAAAAAAAGTTAAGAATAAGAATTATTACTACTGAGATTGAATATTATCCAAATTGAGACATGCATTTATTATCAAATGATATATTTTTTATTTAAAAAAGTTTTTAGTACTACATGACCAATTTTTTCAGTGTTGGGATCTTTTCATTTTGTTCAAAATAAAAACATTAAAATAAGAAATTAGTAAAACCCATAAAAATATACATTTTGTACCTTTTATAATTTTAAAATTATTCATTTTTTTTTAGGTGCATTTCTAAGGTGGTATCCCAGGCCTTTTATACATTTTGCTCAGCCCAGACTAATCCTCCTGCGCTAGCTTGTGGGTGCCTCGAAGGGCAGGATAGCTAGCCCCAGGTTTTAAAGCGCTCCATACACAACCCCGGATCGAACTCGGGAAGTTGCTTAAGGGAGGACGAGCCCCAACCGCTTAACCACACCCCTGGGGTTTTAAAATTATTCATTTTAATCCTTAGGATTTTTTTTTTTGTAAAAAATCACACCCACACAAAATAAAGAATAAAATTTAACATGGTTCGGCGTAAGTCTACTCCATCAAATAAATCTATCATAAAGGGAAAAATAATTACAACAACAAATTATTTTTCTCACTCATAAATTATTCAAACAAAACTCATAGAATTCAGTATACCTCTCCACTTCGTGAACTCTCTATAATATCATACAATGTTAATCAGTTAATCATATATATAAGCAACTAAAATTTAATCCTTTTGAAACTCTATTTATTAAACTTTTTAATTTAAATTTTACTAAATTTTCTAAATTAATTATACTTTCTAATTCTAATTGGATTTAGACTTTTAACAATCTCTGCCTCCAAGTCAAATGAAATTAGTTTTCACAATTTTTGTAAAAGTCAATTTCCTCTTGGGTACTTCCTTACACTCTTGATTGTTGATATTACATCTTGCCTCAATGTGCTTTTTTCCAATCAATGTGCTTTCTTCCAATTTGTAAAGATTCTTTACACCAATCTTTTGACCCTTTATGATCACAAGAGAACATTGATTAACTCTTTTGACTCCACAATAAATTGAATACCCATTACTCAAATAATCCAATTTACCTAAGGAAATTAAGTTCCTTTCAAATTTAAGAACATACCTGTAATACCCCTAATTTTTAAATAATTATTTTATATGTAAATATAAATATTTTAGTCTAACTCTTGGTGTTATGAGTTTTGCGTAGGTACTTTTATTTTATGGCAATTCGACCGTCGCTCGAATCTGTAATTTCGAGCCTAGCTGACAAGCTACCAAAATCTCTTCGGAACCGGGTCAAAATTATAGGCTACCTTACCATTTTTAGACACTCCAGACTCGTTCTGAGCATCAAAATTGACATAGGTAAACCTGAACTCTGAGTTTCTTTAATTTTATATTACTAGGTTTAAAATAAAATTTCATAAAATATTCGTGGGTAGTTAGAAAATTATAATTCCTTTTGCGTTAGCTCTATAATATTGCTAAAGACTGCAGGACAAAATTTTAGAATTTTTAGAGCTCATTTGGATAGTTTTTGCAAAAGAGTTAGTTGTAGGGACTAAATTTTAATATTTCAAAATAGTGATTGTTGATTGTTTGGATGGGCCCAGGAGGGGCCATGTGATGTGATTGAGATACGGTTGTATGACTTGTGGATATAGAAGTATATTTTGAGCCCTTTTGCAGGTTAGGTAGGTCCTAGGTATAGGGAGAACTCTACTAGATTTTCGGCATAACCTAGGGTGTCTTTGATTTTTTTTAAGCTTGTATTGAGTGAATTATATTAAATAATTATAATATAATTTTCAGGTGAGCCGGGACAGCCTTCCTCCTCCGCCCAATCATCACAGTGACATCGGTTTACGTCTGTAAGTAAAATATTGATTTTAATTATAATTTCAATATTATTATATATTCAAGTACTCCCATGCATCACTTATAAATATATATTTATGTAGTTAAATACTATGCACGTTTTATATTGCATATTGATTTGATGAAATATTATAGATGTTATTTTATGATAATTTGGAATAGTGTGCGTGTGGTGTGCGATATTGGATATGGATAGGACGGATAGATGAGGCTAGAGCTTGACTCGCTAGGACCCGATCCTTTTATGGATAAGTCAGAGTAGGCACGGCTTGAGATGATCTCGCTGGCCCCCACATTTGGTCTATTAAGCGAAAGTCTGACTTGAAATATACTCGCTGGCAGAGGTTGGATTAAGAGAGTTGTATAGGGGATCAACTCCCATATATGTACTGTTTGAATATTATATGGGTGTGTAAGTGCTCCAAATTACCCCTTTATTGTTTATGATGTGATTTGTATGAAAACTATGAAGGTGTTGCATTACACTCTTTAAGATGCATCAGCTTTAGATAACTATAGAAATTGTACTTAAAATTGATATTTTACTCTTTGAGTCGAATGCTCACTCCTGTTCACCTTATTTTTCCAAGATACAAGAGATTTCTTATTGAGTTTTAACCTGCCTCTCTCCTTTATAGGTCATTTAGTAATATCTATTATGTTTTGTATAACTTTACTAAATTCTAGAACTCCGCATGTGTTAGAAGTATTTTTTTTACTTCGGTCTGTAATATAATGCCATGTTGGATATGTAAATCTATTGAATGCATGTATGATTGGATTAGATGAGAGAGATAAGTTCCTATTTATTTTTATGGCATGATGAGTATGTGAGGGTGAGCTGAGCTTTCCAAATTGATATATATATATTGTGCTTACAGGTCAGGCGAGTCAAAAATTCCCCGTTGGGTGGTCCATGTTACGACCGGACTCTGTTCGGTTGATTTCTTGAAATTGGGCTCAATATAGGCCTTAGGATTGGGTTAAGGAATAATTAGGCTTATTACAGGCCTTGGGGGCATTAGGCTGGCCCAGGTCCTAGTGCTGATCTAGCTCATAAGTTGAGTCATGACAATACCTCACTTCATCAAATAATTTCACATGATCACCATGCAACTTGATCTCACTTTTGCAACACCTTTAACTTATATTTTGTTCCCATTAGCTAGCTTCACGTTATCTCTTTTCTTCTTCTCAATCACATCGACTCACTCCTTCTTTGCGTATATATGGAATGAGTAAATAAAATCCATTAGTCACTCATCTTGTAATAATTCTTTTGCCTTTTCCTTATCATCATCCACATTCAAACATTCACCGTTAACACCATCATCAATTGCAATTGCAGCAGTTCTTTTTTTTTTTTTTTCTGTGACTCTTCTTGAATTATTTCAACTTTACAAGATCTTCTTTTATCTTCATACAATGGTATTGAATGTGACTTTTCTTATGACAGTAGTAGCATTTTATATCTTTAAGGTTTACCATTGGTCTTGAGCTCAATCTACTATTTTTTCTCCAATTGTTTCCACGTGGATTGCCTTTACCACCTGTTTTCTTGAACTTCTCATCATCCAAGATAACTGCAATAACCTCTTCCATCTTCAAAGTCTCCTTCTTAATTGTTAGGGCTGTTACCAAGCATTTATAAGATTGTGGGATCATGTTAAAAGCAAGAGGGCTTTATCTTCATTATTTACCTTCACACCAATACTAGCAAATTGGGTAATTAATTTATTAAAAACATGAAGGTGATCCCTCATATCAGTACCTCCATTTATTTTGAGTTGGTACAACTTCTTCTTTAAGTACGAGCAATTTGTGAGTGACTTTGACATGTATAAGCTCTCTAATTTATTTCACAAAATAACTGGTGAAATCTCCTCCAAAACATTATACTTCACATCTGCGGCTAATGTCAATCTAATCGTACTCACATCTCTTTATTGAAACTCCTCTTAATCATCATCTTTTAGGGTTACCGGTTGCTTCTTGTTCAATATTTTAATTAATTATTGTTATACAAGGACATCCTTCACAGTGCTTTACCACAGACTGAAATTATTTTTCCCATTGAATGGCTCCACCTCAAATTTTATATTTACCATATTGAAATATTGTTCTAATACCACTTGTTGTGAAAAACTATACCCACACAAAATAAAGAACATAAAATTTAATGTGGTTTGGTGTAAACCTACTTCAGCAAACAAACATCCTCTAAAGGGAAAAATAATTATAACCACTAATTATTTTTTTCACCCACAAATCACTCAAACAAAACTCATAGAATTTAGAGCACTTCTTCACTTCATGAACTCTCTACAATACCATACAATGCTAACCAACTAATCATATATATAGGTAACTAAAACCTAGTTATTTTGGACTCTAATTATTAAACTTCTTAATTTAAATTCTATTAATCTTACTAAACTAATTATACTTTCTAATTTCAATTGAACCTAGACTCTAATAGGATTAGTTAAAAGTATAAGATTTCAAGTGAATGAAATATTTTATAATATAATAATATAAGAATAAAAATATAATATTGATTGAGCTAAAATCTCAAATTTTAATTTTTATTAAAAGTAATTTTATAAAAAAATACAATTAAATATCATGATTTTAGAGATTACAATATAGTCAAATTAATTTAGAAGCTAAAAACAAATTCAATATAATGAAAATTTCATATCTTTTATGTCAAAGAGCAAAGTATAGTATCTTATATGAGGTGGCAACTCTGTTTTTAAATGTGTGGTTAATGACAAGGTACAATTACATTATTGTTAATAATTCAGGGTGCAACTGTTGTTAAAAAAAAATAAGAGTGCAATTACAAAAATAGTAAAGTTTGTATTTTTTTTTTATTTTGCCATTATTCTAAAACAAAGTAACACTTTGTAATTTTATATAATAATAATTTCAGATTTTTAATGTGTAATGTGAAGGATAAAAGATGTTCAAATTGAAAATAATTATATAAAAAAATACAATTAAATATCAAGATTTTAGAGATTGCAACATAATCAAATTAGTTTAGAAGCTAAAACAAATTCAATATAATGAAAATTTCGTATCTTATGTGTGAAAGACTAAAGTACAGAGTCAAAAGTTACCTTGTTTGGAAATGAATATATTTCTTGTGCATGTAAGCAGATTCAGAAGTTACCTTCCCTGCATTCTGCCAATCCAAGAAGATATCAAGGATTATATAATTGTCAATGACCCACAATGTCTTCCTGGCTCTAGCTGCGATCAAGTTACGACAAGGCAAGAAAAAAATCTTGTATTTGACGGAGCCATAGCCGAGCAATGTTCTTGATTTTTTTTTTCTTTTTTCTCCTATTTCAGTTGATCTTTTTCAATGACTAAAGCTCATCATATGCAGTTAATAAGAAGTTGTTTTTAGTTTACTTTGTCTTTTTTTCTTTTCTTCAACATGATTTTCAGTTTCTAAGGAAAACATCTATTGTGATTTGTTTCAGAGCATGCACATAAATAACCGAGTCAAAAATTAGAAGAGCCAGCATAGCAGCCAACATAACAAAAAAACAGTCAAAAGTCAGTACGAATAAAACGGGCAAGCAACTCGACCGAGCATCACATCGCTTGGTCAGGACTGAGCAGAGCCAAGCATCAGGCCACACAGAAATTAACGAACATCAGGTCACATGCTTGTCTAGCACACCCGAACAAAACCTAGCTAAATATGGCAAGTCAAGCTTTAAGATAGAGTTGTTGGCGCGAATCTCAAAGAAAGAGCCGAGCATGTCAAGATTTGCGTCATTGATATCCCAATGGAGATCTCAGACTGTAAATTAAGATAGATTATTTTATGTTTTCTATAAATTATTGTCAGACACTAATAAAAGGACAAAAAAATATATCATGTGATAGTTTTTAAATTATTATTATTAAAACTTTTAAATTTTGAATATAAGAAATATTTTTAAAAAATAAATGTTTAAATTTCATAAATAATTTTCAACTAAATAATATATATATATATATATATATTAACATATTGATCTGTTAGCTATAATAGGTTTTTAAGTGAAAATAGTAAAATTAATTGTCCCACATAAAAAAAAGGAGGAAAAAGAAAGGATGTCATAAGTACACAGATTATCTAATTGTATAGTGCACTTTCAGCATCAATAATGGCAAAACCCAAGGATAAATATATATGTGAGTATAAGTGGGTAAAAGTAGATGATACTATATAATTGAATTGAGATGTTATAATATGAATCAACTAGAGATAAATATGAAAAAGCAGAAGGAAAAAGAATGATAAGAATTTAAAATAGGCATTTAAAATTTTTTAGGGGAAAGAATATTTAAATATTTAATACTTTTAAATTTTTAACATTCAAGATTTAAATAACTTTTTTTCTTTTACATTGACGTCAGTGATATGTAAACAGCGTTACATTCCAAGTCCATAAATGAAAAAAAAAAAAAAAAATCTCATGCCATAGTATTTACGTATACATAAAAAAAAAACATGCGTATATATATATATATATATATATATATATATATATATATGAGTTTAGTGGGTTAATTCACTCCAGAAGACTCAAACTCATTGGCCAAATACATTAAATAAAAAAAAGAAAAAAGCAATTCCCATGGAAAGACAAGAAAGCCACCAGTCTGAGCCATTAAAATCTTCCCTAAGAGCATCTAATGATGAGAATGCCATTTGTCACCATTATTACAGTCACTGTTGGGAAAAGTAAAAGCACCCAACAGTACCTCCTTTTCAGCTTTTTCCAAAAGAGGTGACGGAAAGAGACTAATTCGTATTTAAAAAATAAAATTAAAAAGCATTATTACTAAAAAGAAAAGCATGAGTTGTACTTTTAAAATAAATAATTAAAAAACCAACTTTATTTATGCTTCAAAATATGTTCTTATAGATTTTAGCTAAAGTTTATCCATTTTAATAAAAGGGTATATGCTTTCTTCAAAGGTGCAACATGATGTGATTCCATTACTTGGATTCAGAAACATACGAATCGTACATTAAACACTTAATTTTGCTTTTCTTCCAATGGGTCAACTTGTGAAAACCACAAAGGAGTTTCTAAGAGTTGTATCCATGAATATGCAACTGGGCAGCTTACTTGGTTCTTAACATTACTCCGAACGATTGAACAAAATGCTACTCCAGCAGCTGGCTTTGAATTCTTCTTTGCTACCAATGTAACTATATATCTTTTCTTCTCTCCTATACTATCGAAAACGAGCTCAGTTGGTTTTACTGTCACTGCTACATTCGATGGTGTACACACTTGCACTTTATAAGTAGACTTCACAGTGCCCACGTTTGTCAATTCACGAGTGTACTGAATAGTTATTTTGTTTCCAAACAAGACTAAGAATGATGGGTAATTGAGCTCACCATGATCTTACATTTTTTCCAACAAGTAAGATTAGGTTCAGTAATTTCCTGAACAATTTCAAGAGAGCAATTCAAAGAATACAAAAATATTATGTAATCTTCTGCGTAGATATGGTAAATGAGGCCTAGAGAAAGACCTTTCTTCGGATCCACATGTCCAGAATCACAAACCCATGGGTTTGAAGACATACATTTCAGGTTTTTTTTTTTTTATTAATTTTTTACCAAGCAAGAAATTTTATTATTAAAAGATAGAAAACATAATAAGAAATAAGGAGGAAGATTCAACTGGTTGATCTTCGTATGCTTGGGGTTTCACTTTGCTGCAATGAGAAATAGAATAAATAAAAAAACAATTTGAAAACATTAGAAGATAAGAGAAAGTTTACTAGTTTTCAAATGGTACAAAATATTTACTATTTATAGGCAAGATAAAGAAATTTTGTAGCATATATATATATATATATATATATATATATATATATATATATATATATATATATATATATATTCTATTATTGATCACCTTTAAGTTTGCACTGCAGTTACCCCTTGCTCAATTATCCACCTCCGAGCTACTTGCAGTGCAAACTCAAAGATGATCACTAATATATATATATAAAAGAATTAATGAGTAATCCACTGCTATTTACATCTAAGTGAAAATACATAAAGAAAAGCTTAACATGATTTAATAGCTGAAAACATATCAGATTTGAGTCTCATTTCCTTATCCTCTACTAAAAAAATAATAATAAAAAAATGCACAAAGAAAATACCAATTGAAAATATGCAATTAGCAGAGCCTGGGCAACAGTCTTTCCATTCTTCTTGGATATCTCTTTCAGCACTTCATTGCCCATAACCAAGCCCCACTTGACACCTATTGCTCCAAAGGAGAGTAAGCAGTCACTAGGGCTGTGCATGGTTCTTGGGAAAACCGAACCGACAGAAACCATATCGAACCAAATTTATCTTGATACTTTTGTTCGGTTCTGATTCTTCACTAAAAACCAAATAGGAACCGTGTCGAAACCGACCTGAAACCGTACCGAACCGGTAACGAATCGAGAACCGAATTTATATATATGTTTTTCTATATTTTTTTTAGATGTATTATATACTTTCAATATAATTATATATACTTATATATGTATATATACTTATGAACTAAATATAACTTAATATTACATTTTATTTTTTTATATTTTCTTAATAATTTTAGTTATAAATACATTAAATTATCTTATCATTCTTAATTATATATATATATATATATATATATATATATATATATATATATATATATTAATTCTTAATTATATTTCTATCTTATAGTTAAATATTATATAATTAATAAATAGTTAAAATATACATTATATGATATACTATTATATTATATAATATATTTAATCATAAATTATATATGCACTTTATAATTAAAGATTATATAATTTAAGTATAGCTAAAAAATATATTATATGATATATTATGTCTTAATAACTCAATTCAAAACTTAAGTGTTAATTCAAGTTTGACGTTTTAAGGAAATAATTACATAAAATTATTTTAAGAACGGAGAATTGAACTGGAATCGTACCGAACCGAATCATAATAGAAAAACCGATAACTGTACCAAACTGAAACTAAAACAATAAAAAATCGAACCAAAACCGTACCAAAATTTTAAAATACCGATTCGGTTCTGATTTCTAGACAAATCCTGGACTGAATTGAAACCAAACTGGAACCGAACGCTCCTAGCAGTCACTATTACATTTTGGGTCTTGCAAAATTCTATAAGCTTCTTTTGTTGCCATACAGGGCTTATCTCGACCTAAATAGAAATATATATGTACATAAAACATCTCCAAAGTATCATCTATTGCCCATAAGTCTCTGACATCAACAAATTAAATGAACATAATTAATCATAAATTGGCAAAGACTTACTTGGTTCACTGCAGGAGGAATTGTAGCAAAGGAAAATATAGTTTCAAACCTGTTACGAGAAAAGTTGCTGACTCCAGTGGACTTTGTGAGGCCTAGCCTCTGGCACTCTTCCATGCCTGCCCACACAGACTTGTAGTCCATTGGTTGAAGCTCCCCTTAGGTATTGGATATTCATACTTTCCTGACTTACAACTGATAAGCCAGTGAATAAGATAAAGATCTAGGTACTACAATTGAAGATTCCTGTACACATTAGCAATCAATTAAGTACTTAAAGCTAATTGAATTGACGAACATTTTTTTTATTTTTTTAATCTAAATTTGAGAGATGTATGATTAATTACCTGAGAGAATTCTTTAGACCAAGGACAACACGGTCACCATGTGCATCGCTGCACCAGAGCTTTGAAGTGATGAAAAGTTCCTCTCGAGAAGCAAGGAGGCCAAGTTTAAGTGCTTCGGCAATGGCTTCCCCAAGAACCTGCTCTGTGCCGTACACGGCGGCGGTGTCAAAGTTCCTGTATCCCAAGCTGATGGCATCTAGGACCGCATCTCTCATGGCGGATTCAATAAATTAGTCGCTGGCTGTGCCCAAAGCAATCACGGGCATGTCCAGATTTCCAGAGGATGATATGAGTTTCACTTGGGGGATGTTAGTCACCAGAGTCGCCATTTGGTTTAACAAGTCCTAAAAGAAGAGAATGAATTGATTTCTCTGCTAAGAGTCTTTGGCTTTATATCCAAGTGTTGAGTGAGTAACTGTCTAGCTTGTGGTGCACAACTCATGTTGCCAAGTCAGCTTAAGCAAACTAAGAGCTCATACCTCTTTCCCGCCAACCCATCTTTTATATTTTTAACTAAATAAATTACAATCCTTCAAAAGATAAGATGAGCCACCACACACCTATAACTACGCTGTGCACGGTTATTGGAGAATCAAATTAAGCTGAAAATTCATATTAAATTAATATAAATTGTATCAAATTAAAATTATTTTTATATTTTGATTCGATTTTAATTTTTTTATTAAGAGTCAAATCGTATCAAAACTGAACTAAAACCATATCGAACTGGAATTGAACCGAATTTATATATATATATTTTTATATTTTTTTAGATATATTATATACTTTTAATATAATTATTTATATATAATCATGAATTAAATACAACTTAATATTATATTTTATTTTTATATATTTTCTTAATAATTTTAATTACAAATACATTAAATTATCATATAATTCTTAACTGTAAATATATATATGCTTAATTATATTTATATTTTATAGTTAAATATTATATGATTAATAAATAATTAAAATATATATTATATGATATATTTATATTGTTATAATATATAATATATTTAATTCTAAATTATATATGTACTTTATAGTTAAATATTATATAATTTAGAAATAGCTAAAAGATATATTACATGATATATTATGTATTAATAACTCAATTTAAAACTTAAATATTAATTTAAGTATATTTTGTAAGGAAATAATTATATAAAATAATTTTAAAAATTGAGAACTGAACTGAAACCATATCGAACTGAACTAGAACAAAAAAATTGAGAACCATACCGAATCGGAACCAAAACAATAAAAAAACCAAACTAGAATCGTACCAAAATTTTAGTTCGATTCTGATTCCTAAGCAAAACTTGAACAGAACCGAAACCAAACACTCCTACTATATAATATATGCACTACACTTATTTTAAGGGAAATTATTATTTTATATATTATAGTAAAATTAATGATTTAATTTTCATATTTTAAAAAACATATCAGTTACCATCTAAATTTTAATTCTATTATGCACTTTTTTCTGAATTTTTACTATTATTAGTATTTTTATCTCTCATTGATTATTTTTTAATTCTTAGATTAATTTTTAAATTAATAAAAATAAGCGGAGGGACAAATGTGAGGGATCAAAATATTAATTTTATTATTATTAAGAAACTGAATAATAATTTATCCTTTATTTTATATCAACACTAAGTTTAGATAACAACTATGATTTCATGAATCAAAATTGAATTGTAGGATTTTATTACTTCCGAGTTTTAACTTTATTTTTAGTTTGATTTTGATTTTAATCAAAATGGATAATTAATTTACATTAAAATTTAATTTTAGCTGAATTGATTTTCATCAATTTGGATCTGATTTTAATTTTAGTCTATTAAATTAATTTATTCTAATCTAATTTTAAATGAATCAAATTCTATCAAT